>NW_027040204.1:131119-192420 GCF_034236695.1 Oncorhynchus nerka | reverse complement strand
TGGCTCTGTTGCAGAAAGACTGATACATGTTTGATAGTAGTAGTAGACACCCTCACACATAAGGATGGCTCTGTTGCAGAAGACTGATACATGTTTGATAGTAGTAGTAGACACCCTCACACATAAGGATGGCTCTGCTGCAGAAAGACTGATACATGTTTGATAGTAGTAGTAGACACCCTCACACATAAGGATGGCTCTGTTGCAGAAAGACTGATACATGTTTGATAGTAGTAGTAGACACCCTCACACATAAGGATGGCTCTGCTGCAGAAAGACTGATACATGTTTGATAGTAGTAGACACCCTCACACATAAGGATGGCTCTGCTGCAGAAAGACTGATACATGTTTGATAGTAGTAGTAGACACCCTCACACATAAGGATGGTTCTGCTGCAGAAAGACTGATACATGTTTGATCGTAGTAGTAGACACCCTCACACATAAGGATGGCTCTGCTGCAGAAAGACTGATACATGTTTGATAGTAGTAGACACCCTCACACATAAGGATGGCTCTGCTGCAGAAAGACTGATACATGTTTGATAGTGGTAGTAGACACCCTCACACATAAGGATGGCTCTGTTGCAGAAAAACTGATACATGTTTGATAGTAGTAGTAGACACCCTCACACATAAGGATGGCTCTGCTGCAGAAAGACTGATACATGTTTGATAGTAGTAGTAGACACCCTCACACATAAGGATGGCTCTGCTGCAGAAAGACTGATACATGTTTGATAGTAGTAGTAGACACCCTCACACATAAGGATGGCTCTGCTGCAGAAAGACTGATACATGTTTGATAGTAGTAGTAGATACCCTCACACATAAGGATGGCTCTGTTGCGGAGACTGATACATGTTTGATAGTAGTAGTAGACACCCTCACACATAAGGATGGCTCTGCTGCAGAAAGACTGATACATGTTTGATAGTAGTAGTAGATACCCTCACACATAAGGATGGCTCTGTTGCGGAGACTGATACATGTTTGATAGTAGTAGTAGACACCCTCACACATAAGGGATGGCTCTGCTGCAGAAAGACTGATACATGTTTGATAGTAGTAGTAGACACCTCAACATAAAGATGGCTCTGCTGCAAAGACTGATACATGTTTTGATAGTAGTAGTAGACACCTCAAACATAAAGATGGCTCTGTTGCAGAAAGACTGATACATGTTTGATAGTAGTAGTAGACACCCTCACACATATGATGGCTCTGCTGCAGAAAGACTGATACATGTTTGATAGTGGTAGTAGACACCTCACACATATGATGGCCTGTTGCAGAAAGACTGATACATGTTTGATAGTGGTAGTAGACACCCTCACACATAAGGATGGCTCTGCTGCAGAAAGACTGATACATGTTTGATAGTGGTAGTAGACACCCTCACACATAAGAATGGCTCTGTTGCAGAAAGACTGATTCATGTTTGATAGTAGTAGTAGACACCCTCACACATAAGGATGGCTCTGTTGCGGAAAGACTGATACATGTTTGATAGTAGTAGTATAGACACCTCACACATAAGGATGGCTCTGCTGCAGAAAGACTGATACATGTTTGATAGTAGTAGTAGACACCCTCACACATAAGGATGGCTCTGTTGCGGAGACTGAACATGTTTGATAGTGACCCTCACACATAAGGATGGCTCTGCTGCAGAAAGACTGATACATGTTTGATAGTAGTAGTAGACACCCTCAAACATAAAGATGGCTCTGCTGCAGAAAGACTGATACATGTTTGATAGTAGTAGTAGACACCCTCAAACATAAAGATGGCTCTGTTGCAGAAAGACTGATACATGTTTGATAGTAGTAGACACCCTCACACATAAGGATGGCTCTGTTGCAGAAAGACTGCATGTTTGAAAGACTGATACTCTGCTATGAGAGAGACTGATACATGTTTGATAGTGGTAGTAGACACCCTCACACATAAGGATGGCTCTGCTGCAGAAAGACTGATACATGTTTGATAGTGGTAGTAGACACCACACATAAGGATGGCTCTGTTGCAGAAAGACTGATACATGTTTGATAGTAGTAGTAGACACCCTCACATAAGGATGGCTCTGTTATGAGACTGATACATGTTTGATAGTAGACACTCTCACACATAATGATGGCTCTGCTGCAGAAAGACTGATACATGTTTGATAGTAGTAGACACCACACATAAGGATGGCTCTATGCAGAAAGACTGATACATGTTTGATAGTGGTAGTAGACACCCTCACACATAAGGATGGCTCTGGCTGCATAAAGACTGATACATGTTTGATAGTGGTAGCAGACACCCTCACACATAAGGATGGCTCTGCTGCAGAAAGATCCGATACATGTTTGATAGTGGTAGTAGACACCCTCACACATAAGGATGGCTCTGCTGCAGAAAAGACTGATACATGTTTGATAGTAGTAGTAGACACCCTCACACATAAGGATGGCTCTGCTGCAGAAAGACTGATTCATGTTTGATAGTAGCAGTAGACACCCTCACACATAAGGATGGCTCTGCTGCAGAAAGACTGATACATGTTTGAGTAGTAGTAGATACCCTCACATAGGATGGCTCTGTTATGAGACTGATACATGTTTGATAGTAGTAGTAGACACCTCACACATAAGGGATGGCCTCTGCTGCAGAAAGACTGATACATGTTTGATAGTAGTAGTAGACACCCTCACACATAAGGATGGCTCTGCTGCAGAAAGACTACATGTTTGATAGTAGTAGTAGACACCCTCACACATAAGGATGGCTCTGCTGCAGAAAGACTGATACATAAGCCGTAGTAGTAGACACCCTCACACATAAGATGGCTCTGCTGCAGAAAGACTGATTCATGTTTGATAGTAGTAGTAGACACCTCACACATATGATGGCCTTGCTGCACAGTAAAAAGACTGATACATGTTTGATAGTGGTAGTAGACACCCTCACACATAAGGATGGCTCTGCTGCAGAAAGACTGATACATGTTTGATAGTAGTAGTAGACACCCTCACACATAAGGATGGCTCTGCTGCAGAAAGACTGATTCATGTTTGATAGTAGTAGTAGACACCCTCACACATAAGGATGGCTCTGCTGCAGAAAGACTGATACATGTTTGATAGTAGTAGTAGACACCCTCACACATAAGGATGGCTCTGTTGCAGAAAGACTGATACATGTTTGATAGTAGTAGTAGACACCCTCACACATAAGGATGGCTCTGTTGCGGAGACTGATACATGTTTGATAGTAGTAGTAGACACCCTCACACATAAGGATGGCTCTGTTGCAGAAAGACTGATACATGTTTGATAGTAGTAGTAGACACCCTCACACATAAGGATGGCTCTGCTGCAGAAAGACTGATACATGTTTGATAATAGTAGTAGACACCCTCACACATAAGGATGGCTCTGTTGCAGAAAGACTGATACATGTTTGATAGTAGTAGTAGACACCCTCACACATAAGGATGGCTCTGTTGCAGAAAGACTGATACATGTTTGATAGTAGTAGACACCCTCACACATAAGGATGACTCTGCTGCGGAGAGACTGATACATGTTTGATAGTGGTAGTAGACACCCTCACACATAAGGATGGCTCTGCTGCAGAAAGACTGATACATGTTTGATAGAAGTAGTAGACACCCTCACACATAAGGATGGCTCTGTTGCAGAAAGACTGATACATGTTTGATAGTAGTAGTAGACACCCTCACACATAAGGATGGCTCTGTTGCGGAGACTGATACATGTTTGATAGTAGTAGACACCCTCACACATAATGATGGCTCTGCTGCAGAAAGACTGATACATGTTTGATAGTAGTAGTAGACACCCTCACACATAAGGATGGCTCTGCTGCAGAAAGACTGATACATGTTTGATAGTGGTAGTAGACACCCTCACACATAAGGATGGCTCTGCTGCATAAAGACTGATACATGTTTGATAGTGGTAGTAGACACCCTCACACATAAGGATGGCTCTGCTGCAGAAAGACTGATACATGTTTGATAGTGGTAGTAGACACCCTCACACATAAGGATGGCTCTGCTGCAGAAAGACTGATACATGTTTGATAGTAGTAGTAGACACCCTCACACATAAGGATGGCTCTGCTGCAGAAAGACTGATACATGTTTGATAGTGGTAGTAGACACCCTCACACATAAGGATGGCTCTGCTGCATAAAGACTGATACATGTTTGATAGTAGTAGTAGACACCCTCACACATAAGGATGGCTCTGCTGCAGAAAGACTGATACATGTTTGATAGTGGTAGTAGACACCCTCACACATAAGGATGGCTCTGCTGCAGAAAGACTGATACATGTTTGATAGTAGTAGTAGACACCCTCACACATAAGGATGGCTCTGCTGCAGAAAGACTGATTCATGTTTGATAGTAGTAGTAGACACCCTCACACATAAGGATGGCTCTGCTGCAGAAAGACTGATTCATGTTTGATAGTAGTAGTAGACACCCTCACACATACGGATGGCTCTGCTGCAGAATGACTGATACATGTTTGATAGTAGTAGTAGACACCCTCACACATAAGGATGGCTCTGCGGCAGAAAGACTGATACATGTTTGATAGTAGTAGACACCCTCACACATAAGGATGGTTCTGCTGCAGAAAGACTGATACATGTTTGATAGTAGTAGTAGACACCCTCACACATAAGGATGGCTCTGCTGCAGAAAGACTGATACATGTTTGATAGTAGTAGTAGACACCCTCACACATAAGGATGGCTCTGCTGCAGAAAGACTGATACATGTTTGATAGTAGTAGTAGACACCCTCACACATAAGGATGGCTCTGCTGCAGAAAGACTGATACATGTTTGATAGTAGTAGTAGACACCCTCACACATAAGGATGGCTCTGCTGCAGAAAGACTGATACATGTTTGATAGTGGTAGTAGACACCCTCACACATAAGGATGGCTCTGCTGCAGAAAGACTGATACATGTTTGATAGTGGTAGTAGACACCCTCACACATAAGGATGGCTCTGCTGCAGAAAGACTGATACATGTTTGATAGTAGTAGTAGACACCCTCACACATAAGGATGGCTCTGCTGCAGAAAGACTGATTCATGTTTGATAGTAGTAGTAGACACCCTCACACATAAGGATGGCTCTGTTGCAGAAAGACTGATACATGTTTGATAGTAGTAGACACCCTCACACATAAGGATGGCTCTGTTGCAGAAAGACTGATACATGTTTGATAGTAGTAGTAGACACCCTCACACATAAGGATGGCTCTGCTGCAGAAAGACTGATACATGTTTGATAGTGTCTTGATGCTGTAGTGTTTGATAGTGTCTTGATGCTGTAGTGTTTGATAGTGTCTTGATGCTGTAGTGTTTGATAGTGTCTTGATGCTGTAGTGTTTGATAGTGTCTTGATGCTGTAGTGTTTGATAGTGTCTTGGTGCTGTAGTGTTTGATAGTGTCTTGATGCTGTAGTGTTTGATAGTGTCTTGATGCTGTAGTGTTTGATAGTGTCTTGATGCTGTAGTGTGTGATAGTGTCTTGATGCTGTAGTGTTTGATAGTGTCTTGATGCTGTAGTGTGTGATAGTGTCTTGATGCTGTAGTGTTTGATAGTGTCTTGATGCTGTAGTGTTTGATAGTGTCTTGATGCTGTAGTGTTTGATAGTGTCTTGATGCTGTAGTGTTTGATAGTGTCTTGATGCTGTAGTGTGTGATAGTGTCTTGATGCTGTAGTGTTTGATAGTGTCTTGATGCTGTAGTGTTTGATAGTGTCTTGATGCTGTAGTGTTTGATAGTGTCTTGATGCTGTAGTGTTTGATAGTGTCTTGATGCTGTATTGTTTGTCCTTCATGTTCTAATACTTTAATGTTACCCCTTCCTTGTGTTTTTTGTAATAAATAATTTTTTAAAAGTTCAGTAAATTCAATCGGTTGAGCCATTCCCAGCTAACTAGTTCAGTCATTTCAGTCAATTGAGTCCTTCCCAATTAATTAGTTCAGTCAGTTGTCAGTTAATCCCACCATTGCTAACTAGTTCAGTCATTTCAGTCAATTGAGTCCTTCCCAATTAATTAGTTCAGTCAGTTGTCAGTTAATCCCACCATTGCTAACTAGTTCAGTCATTTCAGTCAATTGAGTCCTTCCCAATTAATTAGTTCAGTCAGTTGTCAGTTAATCCCACCACTGCTAGCTAGTTCAGTCAGTTGAGCCGTTCCCAGCTAACCCTTATCCGAACCCTAACCACGCCGAAATGGAAAGAGTAGAATAGAGAGAGTACCACTACCTGACCCGCACAAAACAGCCGGAGAGCCTGCCTAGAGCGTAGCCTGTTTGCCAGATAGCCAATGGAGAGAAAAGATATCTGTCAAACAGGCTACACTCTAGGCAGTCTCTTCGGCTGTTTTGTGTGGGTCTGGTGGTGGTACTCTCTCTATTCTATACTTTTCGTTTCGGCATGGTCTGGGTAACATTCTCAGGCTATGTCTATATACTGTATGTTACCCAGGCATATCTGTCTAGATACTGTATGTTACCCAGGCATAGCTGTCTAGATACTGTATGTTACCCAGGCATATCTGTCTAGATACTGTATGTTACCCAGGCATAGCTGTCTAGATACTGTATGTTACCCAGGCATAGCTGTCTAGATACTGTATGTTACCCAGGCATAGCTGTCTAGATACTGTATGTTACCCAGGCATATCTGTCTAGATACTGTATGTTACCCAGGCATAGCTGTCTAGATACTGTATGTTACCCAGGCATAGCTGTCTAGATACTGTATGTTACCCAGGCATATCTGTCTAGATACTGTATGTTACCCAGGCATAGCTGTCTATATACTGTATGTTACCCAGGCATAGCTGTCTAGATACTGTATGTTACCCAGGCATAGCTGTCTATATACTGTATGTTACCCAGGCATAGCTGTCTATATACTGTATGTTACCCAGGCATAGCTGTCTAGATACTGTATGTTACCCAGGCATAGCTGTCTAGATACTGTATGTTACCCAGGTATAGCTGTCTATATACGGTATGTTACCCAGGCATAGCTGTCTAGATACTGTATGTTACCCAGGCATAGCTGTCTATATACTGTATGTTACCCAGGCATATCTGTATGTTACCCAGGCATATCTGTCTAGATACTGTATGTTACCCAGGCATAGCTGTCTATATACTGTATGTTACCCAGGCATATCTGTATGTTACCCAGGCATATCTGTCTAGATACTGTATGTTACCCAGGCATAGCTGTCTATATACTGTATGTTACCCAGGCATAGCTGTCTAGATACTGTATGTTACCCAGGCATATCTGTCTATATACTGTATGTTACCCAGGCATAGCTGTCTATATACTGTATGTTACCCAGGCATAGCTGTCTAGATACTGTATGTTACCCAGGCATAGCTGTCTATATACTGTATGTTACCCAGGCATAGCTGTCTATATACTGTATGTTACCCAGGCATAGCTGTCTAGATACTGTATGTTACCCAGGCATAGCTGTCTAGATACTGTATGTTACCCAGGTATAGCTGTCTATATACGGTATGTTACCCAGGCATAGCTGTCTAGATACTGTATGTTACCCAGGCATAGCTGTCTATATACTGTATGTTACCCAGGCATATCTGTATGTTACCCAGGCATATCTGTCTAGATACTGTATGTTACCCAGGCATAGCTGTCTATATACTGTATGTTACCCAGGCATATCTGTATGTTACCCAGGCATATCTGTCTAGATACTGTATGTTACCCAGGCATAGCTGTCTATATACTGTATGTTACCCAGGCATAGCTGTCTAGATACTGTATGTTACCCAGGCATAGCTGTCTATATACTGTATGTTACACAGGCATAGCTGTCTATATACTGTATGTTACCCAGGCATAGCTGTCTAGAATGCTGTATGTTACCCAGACATAGCTGTCTAGATACTGTATATTTTCCAGGCATAGCTGTCTAGATACTGTATATTACCCAGGCATAGCTGTCTAGATACTGTATGTTACCCAGGCATATCTGTCTAGATACTGTATATTTTGAGGGCATAGCTGTCTATGCTGTATGTTACCCAGGCATAGCTGTATGTTACCCAGGCATATCATCTAGATACTGTATGTTACCCAGGCATGGCTGTATGTACCCAGGCATATCTGTCTAGATACTGTGTATGTGCCCAGGCATATCTGTCTAGATGCTGTGCAAGGCATAGCTGTCTATATGCTGTATGTTACCCAGGCATAGCTGTCTAGATACTGTATGTTACCCAGGCATAGCTGTCTAAGATACTGTATGTTACCCAGGCATAGCTGTCTATATACTGTATGTTACCCAGGCATGGCTGTCTATATACTGTATGTTACCCAGGCATATCTGTCTAGATAATGTATGTTACCCAGGCATATCTGTCTAGGATACTGTATGTTACCCAGGCATAGCTGTCTATATACTGTATGTTACCCAGCATAGCTGTCTAGATACTGTATATGTTACCCAGGCATAGCTGTTCTATATACTGTATGTTACCCAGGCATAGCTGTCTATATACTGTATGTTACCCAGGCATAGCTGTCTAGATACTGTATGTTACCCAGGCATAGCTGTCTAGATACTGTATGTTACCCAGGCATAGCTGTCTATATACTGTATGTTACCCAGGCATAGCTGTATGTTACCCAGGCATATCTGTCTAGATACTGTATGTTACCAGGCATAGCTGTATGTTACCCAGGCATATCTGTCTAGATACTTTGTATGTTACCCAGGCATATCTGTCTAGATACTGTATGTTACCCAGGCATAGCTGTCTATATACTGTATGTGTTACCCAGGCATAGCTGTCTAGATACTGTATGTTGCCCCAGGCATGGCTGCCTAGATACTGTATAATTCACTCCAGGCATAGCTGTCTATATATGTATGTTACCCAGGCATAGCTGTCTATATACTGTATATTTGCAGGCATATCTGTCTAGATAATGTATGTTACCAGGCATATCTGTCTAGATACTGTATGTTACCCAGGCATAGCTGCCTATACACTGTATGTTACCCAGGCATAGCTGTCAGATACTGTATGTTACCCAGGCATAGTTCTATATACTGTATGTTACCCAGGCATAGCTGTCAATATACTGTATGTTACCCAGGCATAGCTGTCTAGATACTGTATGTTACCCAGGCATAGCTGTCTAGATACTGTATATTTACCCAGGCATAGCTGTCTATATACTGTATGTTACACAGGCATAGCTGTCTATATACTGCATGTTACACAGGCATAGCTGTCTATATACTGTATGTTACCCAGGCATAGCTGTCTATATACTGTATGTTACCCAGGCATAGCTGTCTATACTGCATGTTGCATGCATAGCTGTCTATATACTGTATGTTACCCAGGCATAGCTGTCTAGATACTGTATGTTACCCAGGCTAGCTGTCTATATACTGTATGTTACACAGGCATAGCTGTCTATATACTGTATGTTACTGCACAGGCATAGCTGTCTATATACTGTATGTTGCAGGCATAGCTGTCTGTATAATTGCATGTTACACAGGCATAGCTGTCTATATACTGTATGTTACCCAGGCATAGCTGTCTAGATACTGTATGTTACCCAGGCATAGCTGTCTAGATACTGTATGTTACCCAGGCATAGCTGTCTATATACTGTATGTTACCCAGGCATAGCTGTCTAGATACTGTATGTTACCCAGGCATAGCTGTCTATATATATGTTACAGGCATATCTGTATGTTACCCAGGCATAGCTGTCTAGATACTGTATATTTACTCCAGGCATAGCTGTCTATATACTGTATGTTACCCAGGCATATCTGTCTAGATACTGTATGTTACCCAGGCATAGCTGTCTAGATACTGTATGTTACCCAGGCATAGCTGTCTAGATACTGTATGTTACCCAGGGCATGGCCTGTCTAGATGCTGTATGTTACCCAGGCATAGCTGTCTAGATACTGTATGTTGCAGGCATAGCTGTCTATATACTGTATGTTACCCAGGCATAGCTGTCTAGATACTGTATGTTACCCAGGCATAGCTGTCTAGATGCTGTATGTTACCCAGGCATAGCTGTCTAGATACTGTATGTTACCCAGGCATAGCTGTCTATATACTGTATGTTACTTGGATAGCTGTATGTTACCCAGGTATAGCTGTCTAGATACTGTATGTTACCCAGGCATAGCTGTCTATATACTGTATGTTACCCAGGCATAGCTGTCTAGATGCTGTATGTTGCAGGCATATCTGTCCTAGATACTGTATGTTACCCAGGCATAGCTGTATGTTACCCAGGCATAGCTGTCTAGATACTGTATGTTACCCAGGCATAGCTGTCTAGATACTACCATGTTACCCAGGCATAGCTGTCTATATACTGTATGTTACCCAGGCATAGTTGTCTAGATGCTGTATGTTACCCAGGCATAGCTGTCTAGATACTGTATGTTACCCAGGCATAGCTGTCTAGATACTGTATGTTACCCAGGCATAGCTGTATAGATAATGTATGTTACCCAGGCATAGCTGTCTAGATACTGTATGTTACCCAGGCATAGCTGTTCAGATACGAATGCTACCCAGGCATAGCTGTCTAGATACTGTATGTTGCAGGCATACAGCTGTCTAGATACTGTATGTTACCCAGGCATAGCTGTCTAGATACTGTATGTTACCCAGGCATAGCTGTCTAGATACTGTATGTTGCAGGCATAGCTGTCTAGATACTGTATGTTACCCAGGCATAGCTGTCTAGATACTGTATGTTACCCAGGCATAGCTGTCTATATACTGTATGTTACCCAGGCATAGCTGTCTATATACTGTATGTTACCCAGGCATAGCTGTCTATATACTGTATGTTACCCAGGCATAGCTGTCTAGATACTTGTATGTTACCAGGCATAGCTGTCTAGATACTGTATGTTACCCAGGCATAGCTGTCTATATACTGTATCTTACCCAGGCATAGCTGTCTAGATACTGTATGTTACCCAGGCATAGCTGTCTATACTGTATGTTGCAGGCATAGCGTGTCTATATACTGTATACCCAGGCATAGCTGTCTAGATACTGCTATATTACCCAGGCATAAGCTGTCTATATACTGTATATGTTACCCAGGCATAGCTGTCTATATACTGTATATGTTACCCAGGCATAGCTGTCTATATACTGTATGTTACCCAGGCATAGCTGTCTAGATACTGTATGTTACCCAGGCATAGCTGTCTAGGATACTGTATGCTTTGCCAGGCATAGCTGTCTATATACTGTATGTTACCCAGGCATAGCTGTCTAGGATATTGTATGTTACCCAGGCATAGCTGTCTATATACTGTATGTTACCCAGGCATAGCTGTCTAGATACTGTATCTTACCCAGGCATATCTGTCTATATACTGTATGTTACCCAGGCATATTGTCTATATACTGTATGTTACCCAGGCATAGCTGTCTATATGCTGTATGTTACCCAGACGCTGTCTATATACTGTATGTTATCCAGGCATAGCTGTTCTATATACTGTATGTTACCCAGGCATAGCTGTCTATATACTGTATGTTACCCAGGCATAGCCGTCTATATACTGTATGTTTACCCAGGCATAGCTGTCTATATACTGTATATTTACCCAGGCATAGCTATTAGATACTGTATGTTGCAGCATATCTGTCTAGATACTGTATGTTACCCAGGCATAGCTGTCTAGATACTGTATGTTACCCAGGCATATCTGTATGTTACCCAGGCATGGCTAATGTTAACGCAGGCATAGTGTCTAGATACTGTATGTTACCCAGGCATAGCTGTGCGTTACCCAGGCATAGCTGTATGTTACCCAGGCATAGCTGTCTAGATACTGTATGTTGCAGGCATAGCTGTCTAGATACTGTATGTTACCAGGCATAGCTGTCTAGATACTGTATGTTACCCAGCATAGCTGTCTATATACTGTATGTTACCCAGGCATAGCTGTCTATATGCTGTATGTACTTAGGCATAGCTGTCATATATACTGTATGTTACCCAGGCATAGCTGTCTAGGATACTGTATGTTACCCAGGCATAGCTGTCTAGATACTGTATGTTACCCAGGCATAGCTGTCTATATGCTGTATGTTACCCAGGCATAGCTGTCTAGATACTGTATGTTACCCAGGCATAGCTGTCTATATACTGTATGTTACCCAGGCATAGCTGTCTATATACTGTATGTTACCCAGGCATAGCTGTCAATATACTGTATGTTACCCAGGCATAGCTGTCTAGATACTGTATGTTACCCAGGCATAGCTGTCTAGATACTGTATGTTACCCAGGCATAGCTGTCTATATACTGTATGTTACCCAGGCATATTGCTCATATACTGTATGTTACACAGGCATAGCTGTCTATATACTGTATGTTACACAGGCATAGCTGTCTATATACTGTATGTTACCCAGGCATAGCTGTTCATATATCAGGCGTTACCCAGGCATAGCTGTCTATATACTGCATGTTACACATGCATAGCCGTCTATATACTGTATGTTACCCAGGCATATTGTTCAGATACTGCATGTTACCCAGGCATAGCTGTCTATATACTGTATGTTACACAGGCATAGCTGTCTTATAATACTGGTATGTTTACACTGCGTACAGCTGTCTATATACTGTATGTTACCCAGGCATAGCTGTCTATATACTATATGTTACACAGGCATAGCTGTCTATATATCAGGCGTTACCCAGGCATAGCTGTCTAGATACTGTATATTACCAGGCATATCTGCATGTTACCCAGGCATAGCTGTCTAGATAATTTGCACCAGGCATAGCTGTCTATATACTGTATGTTACCCAGGCATATCTGTCTAGATACTGTATGTTACCCAGGCATAGCTGTCTAGATACTGTATGTTACCCAGGCCAGCTTGTCTAGATACTGTATGTTACCCAGGCATAGCTGTCTAGATACTGTATGTTACCCAGGCATAGCTGTCTAGATACTGTATGTTACCCAGGCATAGCTGTCTATATACTGTATGTTACCCAGGCATAGCTGTCTAGATACTGTATGTTACCCAGGCATATCTGTCAGATACTGTGGCGTCACCCAGGCATAGCTGTCTAGATACTGTATGTTACCCAGGCATAGCTGTCTATATACTGTATGTTACCCAGGCATAGCTGTATGTTACCCAGGCATAGCTGTCTAGATACTGTATGTTACCCAGGCATGGCTGTCTATATACTGTATGTTACCCAGGCATAGCTGTCTAGATACTGTATGTTACCCAGGCATAGCTGCCTAGATACTGTATGTTACCCAGGCATAGCTGTATGTTACCCAGGCATGTCTATATAGCTGTCTAGATACTGTATGTTACCCAGGCATAGCTGTCTAGATACTGTATGTTACCCAGGCATAGCTGTCTATATACTGTATGTTACCAGGCATAGCTGTCTAGATACTGTATGTTACCCAGGCATAGCTGTCTAGATACTGTATGTTACCCAGGCATAGCTGTCTAGATACTGTATGTTACCCAGGCATAGCTGTACTATGATAAGCTGTTCATATGTTACCCAGGCATAGCTGTCAGATACTGTATGTTACCCCAGGCATAGCTGTCTAGATACTGTATGTTACCCAGGCATAGCTGTCTAGATACTGTATGTTACCCAGGCATAGCTGTCTAGATACTGTATGTTACCCAGGCATAGCTGTCTAGATACTGTATGTTACCCAGGCATAGCTGTCTAGATACTGTATGTTACCCAGGCATAGCTGTCTAGATACTGTATGTTACCCAGGCATAGCTGTCTAGATACTGTATGTTACCCAGGCATAGCTGTCTATATACTGTATGTTACCCAGGCATAGCTGTCTATATACTGTATGTATACCCAGGCATAGCTGTCTATATACTGTATGTTACCCAGGCATAGCTGTCTAGATACTGTATGTTACCCAGGCATAGCTGTCTAGATACTGTATGTTACCCAGGCATAGCTGTCTATATACTGTATGTTACCCAGGCATAGCTGTCTAGATACTGTATGTTACCCAGGCATAGCTGTCTATATACTGTATGTTACCCAGGCATAGCTGTCTATATACTGTATGTTACCCAGGCATAGCTGTCTAGATACTGTATGTTACCCAGGCATAGCTGTCTATATACTGTATGTTACCCAGGCATAGCTGTCTATATACTGTATGTTACCCAGGCATAGCTGTCTATATACTGTATGTTACCCAGGCATAGCTGTCTAGATACTGTATGTTACCCAGGCATAGCTGTCTAGATACTGTATGTTACCCAGGCATAGCTGTCTATATACTGTATGTTACCCAGGCATAGCTGTCTAGATACTGTATGTTACCCAGGCATAGCTGTCTATATACTGTATGTTACCCAGGCATAGCTGTCTAGATACTGTATGTTACCCAGGCATATCTGTCTATATACTGTATGTTACCCAGGCATAGCTGTCTATATACTGTATGTTACCCAGGCATAGCTGTCTATATACTGTATGTTACCCAGGCATAGCTGTCTATATACTGTATGTTATCCAGGCATAGCTGTCTATATACTGTATGTTACCCAGGCATAGCTGTCTATATACTGTATGTTACCCAGGCATAGCTGTCTATATACTGTATGTTACCCAGGCATAGCTGTCTATATACTGTATGTTACCCAGGCATAGCTGTCTAGATACTGTATGTTACCCAGGCATATCTGTCTAGATACTGTATGTTACCCAGGCATAGCTGTCTAGATACTGTATGTTACCCAGGCATATCTGTATGTTACCCAGGCATAGCTGATATCATGTTACCCAGGCATAGCTGTCTAGATACTGTATGTTACCCAGGCATAGCTGTATGTTACCCAGGCATAGCTGTATGTTACCCAGGCATAGCTGTCTAGATACTGTATGTTACCCAGGCATAGCTGTCTAGATACTGTATGTTACCCAGGCATAGCTGTCTAGATACTGTATGTTACCCAGGCATAGCTGTCTACCCAGACAGCTGTCTAGATACTGTATGTTACCCAGGCATAGCTGTCTATATACTGTATGTTACCCAGGCATAGCTGTATATATACTGTATGTTACCCAGGCATATCTGTCTAGATACTGTATGTTACCCAGGCATAGCTGTCTATATACTGTATGTTACCCAGGCATAGCTGTCTAGATACTGTATGTTACCCAGGCATATCTGTCTAGATACTGTATGTTACCCAGGCATAGCTGTCTAGATACTGTATGTTACCCAGGCATAGCTGTCTAGATACTGTATGTTACCCAGGCATATCTGTCTAGATACTGTATGTTACCCAGGCATAGCTGTCTATATACTGTATGTTACCCAGGCATATATGTCTATATACTGTATGTTACCCAGGCATAGCTGTCTATATACTGTATGTTACCCAGGCATATCTGTCTATATACTGTATGTTACCCAGGCATATCTGTCTATATACTGTATGTTACCCAGGCATATCTGTCTATATACTGTATGTTACCCAGGCATAGCTGTATGTTACCCAGGCATAGCTGTATGTTACCCAGGCATAGCTGTATAGATAACTGCAAACTTCCCTTTGATCTACTTACGTGGGTGGAGACGTGGGTGGAGACGTGGGTGGAGACGTTGGTGGAGACGTGGGTGGAGACGTGGGTGGAGAGGGATTTGGAGCTGCAGACACCGTTTGGAGCCATGACATCCTCACTAGTCCCACTATCATTAACATGTTTGTCTTATGTAAGTTAATTTTGTAAAAGCAAGGAAGAGACACCTTCCCTTGCTTGTAGTAGCTAGCTGGCAGCATGGCTAGCTGGCTTTAGCGTGGCTAGCCTTTTTAGCTTCCCCCATTTCCATGTAAAATAATCTGATTTATAATTAAAAAAATAAGCCTGGCAAATATTGTTTTACTTGCCGGTGCAACCTAAAGCATTTTAATATGATGCTTGTGTATTAAAAGTGCACTATGCAGAAATCAATCCGCTATTTCCTGGTTGTTAAAAATCTAATAGTTTACATAATTTTAGTTTGTGACAAAATAAGTAAGTATAGTGGAGAGAAGGCAAAGCGTCAATACAGGGCTAAGATTGAATCATGCTACACCGGCTGCGTCTTATGTGGCAGGGCTTGTAAACTATTACAGACTACAAAGGGAAGCACAGCCGCGAGCTGCCCAGTGACACGAGCCTACCAGGCGAGCTAAATCACTTCTATGCTCGCTTCGAGGCAAGCATCACTGAGGCATGCATGAGAGCATCAGCTGTTCTGGGCGACTGTGTGATCACGCTCTCTGTGCCGACGTGAGTAAGACCTTTAAACAGGTCAACATACACAAGGCTGCGGGGCCAGATGGATTTTTAATTTTTTTAATATATTTTTAACCTTTATTTAACTAGGCAAGTCAGTTAAGAACAAATTCTTTTTTTCATCGACGGCCTAGGAACAGTGGGTTAACTGCCTGTTCAGGGGCAGAACGACAGATTTGTACCTTGTCAACTCGGGGATTTGAACTTGCAAGTCCAACGCTCTAACCACTAGGCTACCCTGCCGATTACCAGGACGTGTCCTCCGGGCATGTGCTGACCAACTGGCAGGTGTCTTCACTGACATTTTCAACATGTCCCTGATTGAGTCTGTAATACCAACATGTTTCAAGCAGACCACCATAGTCCCTGTGCACAAGAACACCAAGGCAACCTGCCTAAATGACTACAGACCTGTAGCACTCACGTCTGTAGCTATGAAGTGCTTTGAAAGGTTGGTAATGGCTCACATCAACACCATTATCCCAGAAACCTTAGTCCCACTCCAATTTGCATACCGCACAAACAGATCCACAGATGATGCAATCTCTATTGTACTCCACACTGCCCTTTCCCACCTGGACAAAAGGAACACCTATGTGAGAATGCTATTCATTGACTACAGCTCAGCGCTCATCACCAAGCTAAGGATCCTGAGACTAAACACCTCCCTCTGCAACTGGATCCTGGACTTCCTGACGGGCCGCACCCAGGTGGTGAGAGTAGGTAGCAACACATCTGCAATGCTGATCCTCAACACTGGAGCTCCCCAGGGGTGCGTGCTCAGTCCCCTCCTGTACTCCCTGTTCACCCACGACTGCATGGCCAGGCACGACACCAACACCATCATTAAGTTTGCAGATAACACAACAGTGGTAGGCCTGATCATCGACAATGATGAGGCAGCCTATAGGGAGAGACCTGGCCGGGTGGTGCCAGAATAACAACCTATCCTTCAACGTAACCAAGACTAAGCAAAATACATTTTTGGGGGGTGAATTCTTGTTGGGTTACTGTTTGAACAGTTTTCTTAGGTTACATTTGGTTATTAATGCAAAATAGGCTACTTTGATGAATAGCCTATAGATCAGATCAATGAACCAAGCCGCAACACTGCCACATGGAAGGAATGATACAGCATGTCTACATTTTCAGGTAGTACAAAAGTATGTCGAATGCCGGAGCATATGACAGGAAGCCGCCTCTTTTGTGATTAAAAATGACATTGCAACACTCCAAATCTTACATCTGCATAGAGCTTGTAGTTAAATTAAAAGCCGATTTATGGTCATTCGGGAGTCAGTATTGGCCCTACAGCATTTAATGCAACTTGGCCTCAGGCCTCTGCAGAAGGAAAGGCATTGAAGGAAGTTGTCAAGGAAGTGAGTTTGTGTTTATTTCAGGGTGTACCGCCCCCACCTACCGTCAACCAATCATGTCAATGCGAAGCTATAGGAGCCTTCAGCATTGTTAAAGCTTGCGATCTGGAGGCTCCTTAAGAGGATGGAACACAATTGTGGAGCCTCTGGAGGCTTGCGAAGGCCAAATCGAGCTCCGTACCGCGTCGCAGTGCGCCTCCCAAATTGATAAATCTTAAATCAGATTTTACACTAGTCTGTAATGTTAGGAGTTGTTCTGTATTGGGCCACTAGGTGGCAGCAGCAGATAGGTGCTCTCGAGCGGCTAGATGTTCTTTACCGTTCGGCCATCAGATTTGCCACCAATGCTCCTTATAGGACACTGCACTCAATACTCCTCTGTAAACTGGTCATCTCTGTATACCTGTAGCAAGACCCACTGGTTGATGTTTATTTATTAAACCCTGTTAGGCCTCGCTATATAGATATCTACTGCAGCCCTCATCCTCCACATACAACACCCATTCTGCCAGTCACATTCTGTTAAAGGTCCCCAAAGAACACACATCCCTGGGTCGCTCCTCTTTTCAGTTCGCTGCAGCTAGCGACTGGAACGAGCTGCAGCAAACACTCAAACTGGACAGTTTTATCTCAATCTCTTCATTCAAAGACGCAATCATGGACACTCTTACTGACAGTTGTGGCTGCTTTGTGTGATGTATTTTTGTCTCTAACTTCTTGACCTTTGTGCTGTTGCCTGTGCCCAATGTTTGTACCATGTTTTGTGCTGCTACCATGTTGTTGTCATGTCGTGTTGCTACCATGCTGTGTTATGTATTGCTGCCTTGCTATGTTGTCTTCGGTCTCTCTTGTTGTGATGTGTTTTGTTCTATATTTATATTGTATTTTATTGATGTTTTAAATCCCAGGAGGCCTTTTGCTATCAATGTAAATAGGACTGTGTTCTTCACTGACTTGTCTAGTTAAATAAAATTCAATATCAACCCTGATATTGACACAATGTAAGGGAGGGTTGATATTGACACAATGTTAGAATGAGTTGTTCTCTATTGGGCCACTGGGGGGCAGCAGCAGCAGAACATTGCCTTTACATTTCAATCACCTATCTTCATCCTGTAAGGCTGTATGTTACTGACCCCCACACACAAACACCTATATACACCCACACACAAACACCTATATACACACACACACACCCCTTGACTTTTTCCACATTTTGTAACGTTACAGCCTTATTCTAACATTTATTCAATTGTTTTCCCCCCTCATCAATCTACACACAATACCCCATAATGACAAAGCAAAACTGTTTTTTACACATTTTTGCAAATGTATTAAAAATAAAAAGCTTAAATATCACATTTACATTAGAATTCAGACATTTTACTCAGTACTTTGTTGAAGCACCTTTGGCAGCGATTGCAGCCTGGAGTCTTCTTGGGTAAGACGCTACAAGCTTGGCACACCTGTATTTGGGGAGTTCCTCCCATTCTTCTCTGCAGATCCTCTCAAGCTCTGTCAGGTTGGATGGGGAGCGTAGCTGCACACCTATTTTCAGGTCTCTCCAGAGATGTTCGATCGGGTTAAAGTCCGGGCTGTGGCTGGGCCACTCAAGGACAGGCACATGCACCCACGCACACACACACACACACACACTCCATCCATGATGACTGAGTCTGTAGTATCTTTATTTAGTCGGAGCTCAGAACACAAACACCCTCTCACATCATGTTACCATGGAAACAGGACTCATTTCTTTCTCAGACAGCATCCCTCCTGATTCTTCATATTCCCCCTCCCTCCCTCCCCCCAACCCGACACACAGGTAGCAATATTGCACAGAGCTGAGCCAGGAGCTCTAACGCTTCCTTCAGACAGATTCACCCAGAGTAAATGGACACAACAACAGAGTCTGAGCCAGGAGCTCTAACGCTTCCTTCAGACAGATTCACCCAGAGTAAATGGACACAACAACAGAGTCTGAGCCAGGAGCTCTAACGCTTCCTTCAGACAGATTCACCCAGAGTAAATGGACACAACAACAGAGTCTGAGCCAGGAGCTCTAACGCTTCCTTCAGACAGATTCACCCAGAGTAAATGGACACAACAACAGAGTCTGAGCCAGGAGCTCTAACGCTTCCTTCAGACAGATTCACCCAGAGTAAATGGACACAACAACAGAGTCTGAGCCAGGAGCTCTAACGCTTCCTTCAGACAGATTCACCCAGAGTAAATGGACACAACAACAGAGTCTGAGCCATCTATAACGCAGCAGCAAAAGATTAGTCCTCCAGGCTCTATCAGTGATAGATTAGTCCTCCAGGCTCTATCAGTGATAGATTAGTCCTCCAGGCCTTCAGTGACAGATCCTCAACCCTATCAGTAAATGGACACAGGCTCTACAGTGATAGATTAGTCCTCCAAGCTATCAGTGATAGATTAGTCCTCCAAGCTCTATCAGTGATAGATTAGTCCTCCAAGCTCTATCAGTGATAGATTTCCTCCAGGCTCTATCAGTGACAGATTCAGCTCTATCAGTGATAGATTAGTCCTCCAAGCTCTATGGACAGATTACAAGCTCTATCAGTGATAGAGTCCTCCAGGCTCTATCAGTGATAGATTAGTCCTCCAGGCCTCTATCGGTGATAGATTAGTCTCCAAGCTCTATCAGTGATAGATTAGCTCCAAGCTCTATCAGTGACAGATTAGTTCACCCAGTGTAAATGGACACAACAACAGAGTCAGTGATAGATTAGTCCCAAGCTATCTAGATTAGTCCTCCAGGCTCTATCAGTAACAGATTAGTCCTCCAGGCTCTATCAGTGAAATGGACACAACAGTGACAGAGTCCTCCAGGCTCTATCAGTGATAGATTAGTCCTCCAGGCTCTATCAGTAATAGATTAGTCCTCCTCCAGGCTCTATCAGTGATAGCAGTCCTCCAGGCTCTATCAGTGATAGATTAGTCCTCCTCCAAGCTCTATCAGTGATAGATTATCCTCCAGGCTCTATCAGTGATAGATTAGTCCTCCAGGCTCTATCAGTGATAGATTAGTCCTCCAAGCTCTATCAGTGATAGATTAGTCCTCCAGGCTCTATCAGTGATAGATTAGTCCTCCAGGCTCTATCAGTGATAGATTAGTCCTCCAGGCTCTATCAGTGATAGATTAGTTCCAAGTCAGTGATAGATTAGTCCTCCAGGCTCTATCAGTGATAGATTAGTCCTCCAAGCTCTATCAGTGATAGATTAGTCCTCCAGGCTCTATCAGTGATAGATTAGTCCTCCAGGCTCTATCAGTGATAGATTAGTCCTCCAAGTCTATCAGTGATAGATTAGTCCTCAGGCTCTATCAGTGATAGATTAGTCCTCCAGGCTCTATCAGTGATAGATTAGTCCTCCAGGCTCTATCAGTGATAGATTAGTCCTCCAGGCTCTATCAGTGATAGATTAGTCCTCCAGGCTCTATCAGTGATAGATTAGTCCTCCAGGCTCTATCAGTGATAGATTAGTCCTCCAGGCTCTATCAGTGATAGATTAGTCCTCCAGGCTCTATCAGTGATAGATTAGTCCTCCAGGCTCTATCAGTGATAGATTAGTCCTCCAAGCTCTATCAGTGATAGATTAGTCCTCCAGGCTCTATCAGTGATAGATTAGTCCTCCAGGCTCTATCAGTAATAGATTAGTCCTCCAAGCTCTATCAGTGATAGATTAGTCCTCCAAGCTCTATCAGTGATAGATTAGTCCTCCAAGCTCTATCAGTGATAGATTAGTCCTCCAAGCTCTATCAGTGATAGATTAGTCCTCCAAGCTCTATCAGTGATAGATTAGTCCTCCAGGCTCTATCAGTGATAGATTAGTCCTCCAAGCTCTATCAGTAATAGATTAGTCCTCAAGGCTCTATCAGTAATAGATTAGTCCTCCAAGCTCTATCAGTGATAGATTAGTCCTCCAGGCTCTATCAGTAATAGATTAGTCTGCCAAACTCTATCAGTGATAGATTAGTCCTCCAAGCTCTATCAGTAATAGATTAGTCCTCAAGGCTCTATCAGTGATAGATTAGTCCTCCAAGCTCTATCAGTAATAGATTAGTCCTCAAGGCTCTATCAGTGATAGATTAGTCCTCCAGGCTCTATCAGTAATAGATTAGTCTGCCAAACTCTATCAGTGATAGATTAGTCCTCCAAACTCTATCAGTAATAGATTAGTCCTCAAGGCTCTATCAGTGATAGATTAGTCCTCCAAGCTCTATCAGTGATAGATTAGTCCTCCAAGCTCTATCAGTGATAGATTAGTCCTCCAGGCTCTATCAGTAATAGATTAGTCCTCCAAGCTCTATCAGTGATAGATTAGTCCTCCAAGCTCTATCAGTGATAGATTAGTCCTCCAGGCTCTATCAGTGATAGATTAGTCCTCCAAGCTCTATCAGTAATAGATTAGTCCTCCAAGCTCTATCAGTGATAGATTAGTCCTCCAGGCTCTATCAGTGATAGATTAGTCCTCCAAGCTCTATCAGTGATAGATTAGTCCTCCAAGCTCTATCAGTGATATATTAGTCCTCCAGGCTCTATCAGTGATAGATTAGTCCTCCAAGCTCTATCAGTGATAGATTAGTCCTCCAAGCTCTATCAGTGATAGATTAGTCCTCCAGGCTCTATCAGTGATAGATTAGTCCTCCAAACTCTATCAGTGATAGATTAGTCCTCCAAACTCTATCAGTGATAGATTAGTCCGCCAAGCTCTATCAGTGATAGATTAGTCTGCCAAGCTCTATCAGTGATAGATTAGTCTGTCAAGCTCTATCAGTGATAGATTAGTCCTCCAGGCTCTATCAGTGATAGATTAGTCCTCCAAGCTCTATCAGTGATAGATTAGTCCTCCAGGCTCTATCAGTGATAGATTAGTCCTCCAAACTCTATCAGTGATAGATTAGTCCGCCAAGCTCTATCAGTGATAGATTAGTCTGCCAAGCTCTATCAGTGATAGATTAGTCTGTCAAGCTCTATCAGTGATAGATTAGTCCTCCAGGCTCTATCAGTGATAGATTAGTCCTCCAAGCTCTATCAGTGATAGATTAGTCCTCCAAGCTCTATCAGTGATAGATTAGTCTGCCAAGCTCTATCAGTGATAGATTAGTCCTCCAAGCTCTATCAGTGATAGATTAGTCTGCCAAGCTCTATCAGTGATAGATTAGTCCTCCAAACTCTATCAGTGATAGATTAGTCCTCCAAGCTCTATCAGTAATAGATTAGTCTGCCAAACTCTATCAGTAATAGATTAGTCTGCCAAACTCTATCAGTAATAGATTAGTCTGCCAAACTCTATCAGTAATAGATTAGTCTGCCAAACTCTATCAGTAATAGATTAGTCTGTCAAGCTCTATCAGTGATAGATTAGTCTGCCAAGCTCTATCAGTGATAGATTAGTCTGCCAAGCTCTATCAGTGATCGATTAGTCTGCCAAGCTCTATCAGTGATCGATTAGTCTTCCTGCCCCGGCTCTTAACCAGTGTGTCTGTAATGATCCTTGGGTCGTTCAACCAATTCGGTGCCTTTTCAGAAAGTGTATCTTTCTGGGCAATAAAAACGTTTTATTTCACCTAATTTGAACATTGTCTAAAAGAGCACATATTCAATTTACATTAAACAAAGGGTTTTCCCATCTCAAGAGTGAACTCAAATAGTGACTATAGCCTATTAAAGTAACAGGGTTGACAATGTACTCTTAAATCAGCTATAAATCCCCTTGTGTACAAAACTTTATGAACACCTGCTCTTTCCATGACATCGTCTGTGAATCCAGGTGAAAACTGTGATCCCTTATGGATCAACAGTTTCCTGTATCAAGAATGGTCCACCACCCAAAGACATCCAGCCAACTTGACAGAACTGTGGGAAGCATTGGAGTCAACATGGGCCAGCATCCTTCGTCCATGCCCCGACTTAATTCAGACTGTTCTGAGGGCAAAACGGGGTGCCACTCAATATTAGGAAGATGTTCCTAATGTTTTGTACACTCAATGTATGTTTATGGGCACTTCATTTAATATAACAGGCTTTGGAAATTCAATATTGGTGCACGATTTCGACTTAAAGGGCTGCAAAAGGCCCTCTTTAGGGAACGACCTGCTTAGCTCTTATTTCTGGTGCTAGACTAAACACCTCCTTCCTGTGTTTAAATCCTCTGATAACGAAACAACACTCGGACCCCTGATAAACACACAAACCCAATGTGATACATAAAGTAAAATATTAACATTGTTCTTCTTAAAGTAGATTAATTCAGTTCTTGATTTCGACCAGTTTTGCCAGTAGTTGGTGAGAGCTCTAGGTCACAAACACATGCACGCTGTGGCAATCCGAGGGCCAGCAGGGAGCTACAAAAGCAGGAGCAAGACAGCTCCAGAGGCCAAGGTGAGTCAGCACCATGGACAGCTCTACAGAGCTAGATAGGCCAAGGTGAGTCAAAAGCAGGAGCAAGACAGCTCCAGAGGCCAAGGTGAGTCAGCACCATGGACAGCTCTACAGGGCTCAAAAGCAGGGCAAGACAGCTCCAGAGGCCAAGGTCAGCAAGACAGCTAGGCCAAGGTGAGTCAGCACCATGGACAGCTCTACAGGGCTAGATAGGCCAAGGTGAGTCAAAAGCAGGAGCAAGACAGCTCCAGAGGCCAAGGTGAGTCAGCACCATGGACAGCTCTACAGGGCTAGATAGGCCAAGTCAGCACCATGGACAGCTCTACAAATAGGCCAGGAGCAAGACAGCTCCAGAGGCCAGGTGAGTCAGCACCATGGACAGCTCTACAGGGCTAGATAGGCCAAGGTGAGTCAAAAAGCAGGAGCAAGACAGCTCCAGAGGCCAAGGTGAGTCAGCACCATGGACAGCTCTACAGGGCTAGATAGGCCAAGGTGAGTCAGCACCATGGAGAGCTCTACAGGCACCAACAGGGGCTGGTGATTCATCACCAATAATACCCAGCCCAGGTGCTGCAATCAATCGGCACCTGGAATTGGTCCCACCTGTCCCTCATTGCCCCAAATGGGTATAAGTAGAGGTGCAACCATGCGGGCGGTTGGGCAGACAGTCAGAGCAGGGGCGTAGCCAGAGAGGTGTCCGGGGTGGCCAATCAGATCCTGTGCCACCCCGGACACCTCTCTGGCTACGCCCTGCTCTGACTGTGCCACCCTAAAAGGTCATTCTCTACTGGCAGTTTGATGCTGATTGACATCTCATTTCACCTCTTGTTGAAAGAAGCATTTATTTTGACGTTCGGCGGCGCATTTTTCAAATCGAGGACGAGGAAGAGAGAATATTACCGTTGGTTGCGAGACACAGAAGAATAAGAAGAAGAACGACATACAGAAGAAGAAGAGAGAGAATATTTCCACTGCTCCACGAGCACTTTTCGCGATTGGCGAAAGCATCATATTTGAAGTAAGTTTTAAGGTTTAGCATCGGGTTCAGGTTTCCTGAACAACTTTTATGAAAGTTGAGTCACTGTGTAAGTTAAAGTTAGACCTTTGGCTCCATTAACAGACAGTTAATCAGATAAGAGAGATCGGTTCCCAATTTCGCAATTTTGATTATAAAAACTGTTTGACATTTTTCTGTGGACATTATGGACATAATTTGGAATATTTGTCTGCGTTGTCGTGACCGCTCTTTCTGGTGGATTCCTGGGCATAACGCACCAAACTAACGGAGGTATTTGGATATAAAAAATATCTTTATGGAACAAAAGGAACATTTGTTGTCTAACTGGGAGTCTCGTGAGTGAGAACATCCGAAGATCATCAAAGGTAAACGATTAATTTGATTGCTTTTCTGATTTTCGTGACCAAGTTACCTGATGTTTAAGTGTAGTTATTGTTTTGTCAATAAACTTACACAAACGCTTGGATTGCTTTCGCTGTAAAGCATAATTTCTAAATCTGAGACGATAGGTGGATTAAAAAAAGGCTAAGCTGTGTTTCGCTATATTGCACTTGTGATTTCATGAATATGAATATTTTCTAGTAATATTATTTGACTGTGGCGCTATGCTATTCAGCGTTGCTGATGACAATTATCCGGGATCGGGCATGGGTGGTTCAGAGAGGTTAACTCAGTTAATGCTTCTACACCTGCATTGCTTGCTGTTTGGTGTTTTAGGCTGGGTTTCTGTACAGCACTTTGAGATATCAGCTGATGTAAGAAGGGCTTTTTCAATACATTTGATTGATTTGATTGAGTTAGATTTTCATACTTGAACTCAAAACAAACAATTGTTATTATCAATCTGTTAAAGTTACTCAAAAAGATTACCACATTTTGCAGATAGCCTGTTTGCTTCCGTAAAAGGTGAAAGAAATTATAGCTAGCTAAGTTACTGCAGAGTATGGCTAGCCATGATCTAACTAGCAACTTAGACTGGTAGTTGATTTGAACAGTTATGATGATGGGGATTTGTAATTAAGATTGGACTAAAATGTGGGTAATTGGATGCTTAGATATAACCATAGACTGTCTTATTGTTGCATAGGGTCAGTTAAACATGACAAGAAAGGGAGAGATATCACACTTCTGTTCCAAAAGGACCCAATGGTAGGCCAGGCCTATACTTTAAACTACACATTTTAGTTAGCAGCTGTTAGTATCTAATCTTGTGGATCCCTTAATTATACATTTCCATAGAGAGATGACACATTATTCAACGTGTATTTCACACATTTCAAGATCCAGAGAAAAGGGTCCTGTACAGCCGTGTTTGAAAACATTTCCCAGAACTCAGCATGGTACGAGGAAAAAGGGCTCATCAGCTCCTGGTATGAAGGACAATTCATGGCTTGAATATTCTGTAAATCAAGATTCGACTTATTGTTTCGCCTGCATTTTTCTCTGCCCAATACACCTGAATCTGCCTTCACATCACAGTCAGGTTTTTGTAACTGGGAAATGGTGCTGTTTAAAAATTATGGGTTTAAGCTCCATTCGAAGGCAGAGCATCGTATCAATGCTATAAATGCTTGGAATCAGCATCAAAGGGCTATTGACAGCAACTCATCCATGTTTGATGTCATAAATGAAGATGGAAAAAGTGGAGGAAAACTGTACTTAGATTAAAACAATTGCAGATGTTCTCCTATTAACTGCCACTCAAAATATAGCGCAGAGAGGTCATCGAGAGGCTGATGACTCTCACAACAAGGGTTATTTTTTTACAATCTTAGAAGAAATTGCAACGCCTGACCCTCTCATAGAGAAAAGGATGGATGTATGTGGCAATGCCGAGATGATACAAAGTGAAATAATAAGAGAAGTAAAAGAAAGGGACGTTTTTAGTATAATTTTCAGATGAAACCAAAGATTTAAAGAAAAAATAACAATGTCTTTAGTTGTGAGGTGCTATTACAACGGGACCTTTTACGACGACAGCCTTTTACACTTTCAGCTGAAAGCTTTAGTTGTGAGGTACTATTACAACGGGACCTTTTACGACGACAGCCTTTTACACTTTCAGCTGAAAGCTTTAGTTGTGAGGTACTATTACAACGGGACCTTTTACGACGACAGCCTTTTACACTTTCAGCTGAAAGCTTTAGTTGTGAGGTACTATTACAACGGGACCTTTTACGACGACAGCCTTTTACACTTTCAGTTGAAAGCTTTAGTTGTGAGGTACTATTACAACGGGACCTTTTACGACGACAGCCTTTTACACTTTCAGCTGAAAGCTTTAGTTGTGAGGTACTATTACAACGGGACCTTTTACGACGACAGCCTTTTACACTTTCAGCTGAAAGCTTTAGTTGTGAGGTACTATTACAACGGGACCATCCACGACAGCCTTTTACACTTTCAGCTGAAAGCTTTAGTTGTGAGGTACTATTACAACGGGACCTTTTACGACGACAGCCTTTTACACTTTCAGCTGAAAGCTTTAGTTGTGAGGTACTATTACAACGGGACCATCCACGACAGCCTTTTACACTTTCAGCTGAAAGCTTTAGTTGTGAGGTCTTTCTTACGGGACCTTTTAATTTCACCTTTTACACTTTCAGCTGAAAGCCAGTTTGAGTGCTAACAAGGACCTTTTACAACTGACAGCCTGGCCAAGATAGAGCAAAGCAGTGCGACATAAACACCACAGAGTTACACATGGAATAAACAAACGGACAGTTTTACACAATAGCCTTTTAAGGTTTCAGCTGAAAAATGATAATTGAGGTGCTATTACAACGGGAAACAAGCCTTTTGGACTTTCAGCTGAAAGCTTCTGTTGTGGTACTATTACAAGGCTGTGACGACATCCTTTTACACTTTGAGCTGAAAGCTTTAGTTGTGTCTACAACGGGATTTAAAACTGTGCAAGCCTTTTGCATTGTTTCAGCTGACATCTTTGAATTTGGTTATTACAACGGGATGCTTTAAAAATCAGCCCTTTGCTGAAAGCTTTATAACTTAGTATCTATTACAACGGGAATTTCAAGTGGCCTTTTACAGTTCAGAAAGAGCTGTAGTACAACAGCAGCAGCCCGGGGAACTATGGAGACTTTCGGATGGAAGGTGGGCCTGCAACGGGACCATGGCATGCCTTTTAATCTGAGGGAAGGATTCCAGCCGTTCTGAGAGTGCTACAGGACATCACACTTGAAAATAGTGGTGATAGATCAGTGGTACTAGGCAAGGGGCCTTCTTTCTCAGATAGATTTTACACTTTTTGGTTACCTTTTTGTAAAGTCCTTGGTGATGCCAAATGTCTTTCTGACATGCTCCAATCAAGCCTTTGACACTTTCAGCAAGGGCTGTGGATACTATTAGGTGCCTTTACAGACACATTACAGGAAGGGCTGTGGATCTATTAGGGCCTTTTACAGACAGCCTTTTACATTTCAGGAAGGGCTGTGGATCTAGTACGGGTGCCCTTTTACACTTTCAGGAAGGGCTTTAGTTGGAGTCTATTAGGTGACCTTTTAGACACAGCCTTTTACTTTCAGGAAGGGCTGTGGATCTAGTAGGTGCCTTTTAGACACATTACAGGAAGGGCTGTGGACGGGACCTTTTCAGCCTTTTACACTTTCAGCTGAAAGCTTTAGTTGTGAGTACTATTAGGGCCTTTTACAGACACATTACAGGAAGGGCTGTGGATCTATTAGGTGCCTTTACAGACACTTTTACATTACAGGAAGGGCTGTGGATCTACTTTCAGCTGAAAGCTTTAGTTGTGGTACTATTAGGTGACACATTACAGGAAGGGCTGTGGATCAGGTGCCCTTAGACACTTTCAGGAAAGCTGTGGATCTATTAGGGCCTTTTAGACACATTACACTTTCAGGAAGGGCTGTGGATCTATTAGGTGACCCCACGACAGACACATTTCAGGAAGGGCTGTGGATCTAGTAGGTGCCCTTACAGACACATTACAGGAAGGGCTGTGGATCTATTAGGTGACAGCCTTTTACACATTTCAGGAAGGGCTGTGGATCTAGTAGGTGCCCTTAGACACACTTACAGGAAGGGCTGTGGATCTAGTAGGTCCTTATTTAGACACATTAACAGGAAGGGCTGTGGATCTAGTAGGTGCTCATTTACAGACACATTACAGGAAGGGCTGTGGATCTAGTAGGTGCCCTTACAGACACATTACAGGAAGGGCTGTGGATCTAGTAGGTGCCTTAGACACATTACAGGAAGGGCTGTGGATCTAGTAGGTGCCCTCATGAGCGGAAAGACACATTACAGGAAGGGCTGTGGATCTAGTAGGTGCCCTTAGACACATTACAGGAAGGGCTGTGGATCTAGTAGGTGCCCTTAGACACATTACAGGAAGGGCTGTGGATCTAGTAGGTGCAGTTACAGACACATTACAGGAAGGTCTGTGGATCTACGGATAGGTGCCCTACAGACACATTACAGGAAGGGCTGTGGATCTAGTAGGTGTCCTACAGACACATTACAGGAAGGGCTGGTGGATCTAGCAAGGTGCCCTTTACAGACACATTACAGGAAGGTCTGTGGATCTAGTAGGTGCCCTTTTAGACACATTACAGGAAGGGCTGTGGATCTAGTAGGTGACCTTACAGACACATTACAGGAAGGGCTGTGGATCTAGTAGGTGCCCTTACAGACACATTACAGGAAGGGCTGTGGATCTAGTAGGTGCCCTTAGACACATTACAGGAAGGGCTGTGGATCTAGTAGGTGCCCTTAGACACATTACAGGAAGGGCTGTGGATCTAGTAGGTGCCCTTAGACACATTACAGGAAGGGCTGTGGATCTAGTAGGTGCCCTTACAGACACATTACAGGAAGGGCTGTGGATCTAGTAGGTGCCCTTACAGACACATTACAGGAAGGGCTGTGGATCTAGTAGGTGCCCTTAGACACATTACAGGAAGGGCTGTGGATCTAGTAGGTGCCCTTAGACACATTACAGGAAGGGCTGTGGATCTAGTAGGTGCCCTTAGACACATTACAGGAAGGGCTGTGGATCTAGTAGGTGCCCTTACAGACACATTACAGGAAGGGCTGTGGATCTAGTAGGTGCCCTTACAGACACATTACAGGAAGGGCTGTGGATCTAGTAGGTGCCCTTAGACACATTACAGGAAGGGCTGTGGATCTAGTAGGTGCCCTTAGACACATTACAGGAAGGGCTGTGGATCTAGTAGGTGCCCTTAGACACATTACAGGAAGGGCTGTGGATCTAGTAGGTGCCCTTAGACACATTACAGGAAGGGCTGTGGATCTAGTAGGTGCCCTTACAGACACATTACAGGAAGGTCTGTGGATCTAGTAGGTGCCCTTACAGACACATTACAGGAAGGGCTGTGGATCTAGTAGGTGTCCTTACAGACACATTACAGGAAGGGCTGGGGATCTAGTAGGTGCCCTTACAGACACATTACAGGAAGGTCTGTGGATCTAGTAGGTGCCCTTAGACACATTACAGGAAGGGCTGTGGATCTAGTAGGTGACCTTACAGACACATTACAGGAAGGGCTGTGGATCTAGTAGGTGCCCTTACAGACACATTACAGGAAGGGCTGTGGATCTAGTAGGTGCCCTTAGACACATTACAGGAAGGGCTGTGGATCTAGTAGGTGCCCTTAGACACATTACAGGAAGGGCTGTGGATCTAGTAGGTGCCCTTAGACACATTACAGGAAGGGCTGTGGATCTAGTAGGTGCCCTTACAGACACATTACAGGAAGGGCTGTGGATCTAGTAGGTGCCCTTACAGACACATTACAGGAAGGGCAGTGGATCTAGTAGGTGCCCTTACAGACACATTACAGGAAGGGCTGGGGATCTAGTAGGTGCCCTTACAGACACATTACAGGAAGGGCTGTGGATCTAGTAGGTGCCCTTACAGACACATTACAGGAAGGGCTGTGGATCTACTAGGTGCCCTTACAGACACATTACAGGAAGGGCTGTGGATCTAGTAGGTGCCCTTACAGACACATTACAGGAAGGGCTGTGGATCTAGTAGGTGCCCTTACAGACACATTACAGGAAGGTCTGTGGATCTAGTAGGTGCCCTTACAGACACATTACAGGAAGGGCTGTGGATCTAGTAGGTGTCCTTACAGACACATTACAGGAAGGGCTGGGGATCTAGTAGGTGCCCTTACAGACACATTACAGGAAGGGCTGTGGATCTAGTAGGTGCCCTTACAGACACATTACAGGAAGGGATGTGGATCTAGTAGGTGCCCTTACAGACACATTACAGGAAGGGCTGTGGATCTAGTAGGTGCCCTTACAGACACATTACAGGAAGGGCTGTGGATCTAGTAGGTGCCCTTACAGACACATTACAGGAAGGGCTGTGGATCTAGTAGGTGCCCTTAGACACATTACAGGAAGGGCTGTGGATCTAGTAGGTGCCCTTACAGACACATTACAGGAAGGGCTGTGGATCTAGTAGGTGCCCTTACAGACACATTACAGGAAGGGCTGTGGATCTAGTAGGTGCCCTTAGACACATTACAGGAAGGGCTGTGGATCTAGTAGGTGCCCTTACAGACACATTACAGGAAGGGCTGTGGATCTAGTAGGTGCCCTTAGACACATTACAGGAAGGTCTGTGGATCTAGTAGGTGCCCTTACAGACACATTACAGGAAGGTCTGTGGATCTAGTAGGTGCCCTTACAGACACATTACAGGAAGGGCTGTGGATCTAGTAGGTGCCCTTACAGACACATTACAGGAAGGGCTGTGGATCTAGTAGGTGCCCTTACAGACACATTACAGGAAGGGCTGTGGATCTACTAGGTGCCCTTACAGACACATTACAGGAAGGGCTGTGGATCTAGTAGGTGCCCTTAGACACATTACAGGAAGGGCTGTGGATCTAGTAGGTGCCCTTACAGACACATTACAGGAAGGGCTGTGGATCTAGTAGGTGCCCTTACAGACACATTACAGGAAGGGCTGTGGATCTAGTAGGTGCCCTTACAGACACATTACAGGAAGGGCTGTGGATCTAGTAGGTGTCCTTACAGACACATTACAGGAAGGGCTGTGGATCTAGTAGGTGCCCTTACAGACACATTACAGGAAGGGCTGTGGATCTAGTAGGTGCCCTTAGACACATTACAGGAAGGGCTGTGGATCTAGTAGGTGCCCTTACAGACACATTACAGGAAGGGCTGTGGATCTAGTAGGTGCCCTTAGACACATTACAGGAAGGGCTGTGGATCTAGTAGGTGCCCTTACAGACACATTACAGGAAGGGCTGTGGATCTAGTAGGTGCCCTTACAGACACATTACAGGAAGGGCTGTGGATCTAGTAGGTGCCCTTACAGACACATTACAGGAAGGGCTGTGGATCTAGTAGGTGCCCTTACAGACACATTACAGGAAGGGCTGTGGATCTAGTAGGTGCCCTTACAGACACATTACAGGAAGGGCTGTGGATCTAGTAGGTGCCCTTACAGACACATTACAGGAAGGGCTGTGGATCTAGTAGGTGCCCTTACAGACACATTACAGGAAGGGCTGTGGATCTAGTAGGTGCCCTTACAGACACATTACAGGAAGGGCTGTGGATCTAGTAGGTGCCCTTACAGACACATTACAGGAAGGGCTGTGGATCTAGTAGGTGCCCTTACAGACACATTACAGGAAGGGCTGTGGATCTAGTAGGTGCCCTTACAGACACATTACAGGAAGGGCTGTGGATCTAGTAGGTGCCCTTACAGACACATTACAGGAAGGGCTGTGGATCTAGTAGGTGCCCTTACAGACACATTACAGGAAGGGCTGTGGATCTAGTAGGTGCCCTTAGACACATTACAGGAAGGGCTGTGGATCTAGTAGGTGCCCTTACAGACACATTACAGGAAGGGCTGTGGATCTAGTAGGTGCCCTTACAGACACATTACAGGAAGGGCTGTGGATCTAGTAGGTGCCCTTACAGACACATTACAGGAAGGGCTGTGGATCTAGTAGGTGTCCTTACAGACACATTACAGGAAGGGCTGGGGATCTAGTAGGTGCCCTTACAGACACATTACAGGAAGGGCTGTGGATCTAGTAGGTGCCCTTAGACACATTACAGGAAGGGCTGTGGATCTAGTAGGTGCCCTTACAGACACATTACAGGAAGGGCTGTGGATCTAGTAGGTGCCCTTACAGACACATTACAGGAAGGGCTGTGGATCTAGTAGGTGCCCTTACAGACACATTACAGGAAGGGCTGTGGATCTAGTAGGTGCCCTTACAGACACATTACAGGAAGGGCTGTGGATCTAGTAGGTGCCCTTAGACACATTACAGGAAGGGCTGTGGATCTAGTAGGTGCCCTTACAGACACATTACAGGAAGGGCTGTGGATCTAGTAGGTGCCCTTACAGACACATTACAGGAAGGGCTGTGGATCTAGTAGGTGCCCTTACAGACACATTACAGGAAGGGCTGTGGATCTAGTAGGTGCCCTTAGACACATTACAGGAAGGGCTGTGGATCTAGTAGGTGCCCTTAGACACATTACAGGAAGGGCTGTGGATCTAGTAGGTGTCCTTACAGACACATTACAGGAAGGGCTGTGGATCTAGTAGGTGCCCTTAGACACATTACAGGAAGCGCTGTGGACCTAGTAGGTGCCCTTACAGACACATTACAGGAAGGGCTGTGGATCTAGTAGGTGTCCTTACAGACACATTACAGGAAGGACTGTGGATCTAGTAGGTGTCCTTACAGACACATTACAGGAAGGGCTGTGGATCTAGTAGGAGCCCTTACAGACACATTACAGGAAGGACTGTGGATCTAGTAGGTGTCCTTACAGACACATTACAGGAAGGGCTGTGGATCTAGTAGGTGCCCTTACAGACACATTACAGGAAGGGCTGTGGATCTAGTAGGTGTCCTTACAGACACATTACAGGAAGGGCTGTGGATCTAGTAGGTGCACTTACAGACACATTACAGGAAGGGCTGTGGATCTAGTAGGTGCCCTTACAGACACATTACAGGAAGGGTTGTGGATCTAGTAGGTGCCCTTAGACACATTACAGGAAGGGCTGTGGATCTACTAGGTGCCCTTACAGACACATTACAGGAAGGGATGTGGATCTAGTAGGTGCCCTTACAGACATATTACAGGAAGGGCTGTGGATCTAGTAGGTGCCCTTAGACACATTACAGGAAGGGCTGTGGATCTAGTAGGTGCCCTTACAGACACATTACAGGAAGGGCTGTGGATCTAGTAGGTGCCCTTACAGACACATTACAGGAAGGGCTGTGGATCTAGTAGGTGCCCTTACAGACACATTACAGGAAGGTCTGTGGATCTAGTAGGTGCCCTTACAGACACATTACAGGAAGGGCTGTGGATCTAGTAGGTGTCCTTACAGACACATTACAGGAAGGGCTGTGGATCTAGTAGGTGCCCTTACAGACACATTACAGGAAGGGCTGTGGATCTAGTAGGTGCCCTTACAGACACATTACAGGAAGGGCTGTGGATCAGTAGGTGCCCTTACAGACACATTACAGGAAGGGCTGTGGATCTAGTAGGTGCCCTTACAGACACATTACAGGAAGGGCTGTGGATCTAGTAGGTGCCCTTACAGACACATTACAGGAAGGCTGTGGATCTAGTAGGTGTCCTTACAGACACATTACAGGAAGGGCTGTGGATCTAGTAGGTGACCTTACAGACACATTACAGGAAGGGCTGTGGATCTAGTAGGTGCCCTTACAGACACATTACAGGAAGGGCTGTGGATCTAGTAGGTGCCCTTAGACACATTACAGGAAGGGCTGTGGATCTAGTAGGTGCCCTTACAGACACATTACAGGAAGGGCTGTGGATCTAGTAGGTGCCCTTAGACACATTACAGGAAGGGCTGTGGATCTAGTAGGTGCCCTTACAGACACATTACAGGAAGGGCTGTGGATCTAGTAGGTGCCCTTACAGACACATTACAGGAAGGGCTGTGGATCTAGTAGGTGCCCTTACAGACACATTACAGGAAGGGCTGTGGATCTAGTAGGTGCCCTTACAGACACATTACAGGAAGGGCTGTGGATCTAGTAGGTGCCCTTACAGACACATTACAGGAAGGGCTGTGGATCTAGTAGGTGCCCTTACAGACACATTACAGGAAGGGCTGTGGATCTAGTAGGTGCCCTTACAGACACATTACAGGAAGGGCTGTGGATCTAGTAGGTGCCCTTACAGACACATTACAGGAAGGGCTGTGGATCTAGTAGGTGCCCTTACAGACACATTACAGGAAGGGCTGTGGATCTAGTAGGTGCCCTTACAGACACATTACAGGAAGGGCTGTGGATCTAGTAGGTGTCCTTACAGACACATTACAGGAAGGGCTGTGGATCTAGTAGGTGCCCTTACAGACACATTACAGGAAGGGCTGTGGATCTAGTAGGTGCCCTTACAGACACATTACAGGAAGGGCTGTGGATCTAGTAGGTGCCCTTACAGACACATTACAGGAAGGGTCTGTGGATCTAGTAGGTGCCCTTACAGACACATTACAGGAAGGGCTGTGGATCTAGTAGGTGCCCTTACAGACACATTACAGGAAGGGCTGTGGATCTAGTAGGTGCCCTTACAGACACATTACAGGAAGGGCTGTGGATCTAGTAGGTGCCCTTAGACACATTACAGGAAGGGCTGTGGATCTAGTAGGTGCCCTTACAGACACATTACAGGAAGGGCTGTGGATCTAGTAGGTGCCCTTACAGACACATTACAGGAAGGGCTGTGGATCTAGTAGGTGCCCTTACAGACACATTACAGGAAGGGCTGTGGATCTAGTAGGTGCCCTTACAGACACATTACAGGAAGGGCTGTGGATCTAGTAGGTGCCCTTACAGACACATTACAGGAAGGGCTGTGGATCTAGTAGGTGCCCTTACAGACACATTACAGGAAGGGCTGTGGATCTAGTAGGTGCCCTTACAGACACATTACAGGAAGGGCTGTGGATCTAGTAGGTGCCCTTACAGACACATTACAGGAAGGGCTGTGGATCTAGTAGGTGCCCTTACAGACACATTACAGGAAGGGCTGTGGATCTAGTAGGTGCCCTTACAGACACATTACAGGAAGGGCTGTGGATCTAGTAGGTGCCCTTAGACACATTACAGGAAGGGCTGTGGATCTAGTAGGTGCCCTTACAGACACATTACAGGAAGGGCTGTGGATCTAGTAGGTGCCCTTACAGACACATTACAGGAAGGGCTGTGGATCTAGTAGGTGCCCTTACAGACACATTACAGGAAGGGCTGTGGATCTAGTAGGTGCCCTTAGACACATTACAGGAAGGGCTGTGGATCTAGTAGGTGCCCTTAGACACATTACAGGAAGGGCTGTGGATCTAGTAGGTGCCCTTACAGACACATTACAGGAAGGGCTGTGGATCTAGTAGGTGCCCTTACAGACACATTACAGGAAGGACTGTGGATCTAGTAGGTGCCCTTACAGACACATTACAGGAAGGGCTGTGGATCTAGTAGGTGCCCTTACAGACACATTACAGGAAGGGCTGTGGATCTAGTAGGTGCCCTTACAGACACATTACAGGAAGGGCTGTGGATCTAGTAGGTGCCCTTACAGACACATTACAGGAAGGGCTGTGGATCTAGTAGGTGCCCTTACAGACACATTACAGGAAGGGCTGTGGATCTAGTAGGTGCCCTTACAGACACATTACAGGAAGGGCTGTGGATCTAGTAGGTGCCCTTACAGACACATTACAGGAAGGGCTGTGGATCTAGTAGGTGCCCTTAGACACATTACAGGAAGGGCTGTGGATCTAGTAGGTGTCCTTACAGACACATTACAGGAAGGGCTGGGGATCTAGTAGGTGCCCTTACAGACACATTACAGGAAGGGCTGTGGATCTAGTAGGTGCCCTTACAGACACATTACAGGAAGGGCTGTGGATCTAGTAGGTGCCCTTACAGACACATTACAGGAAGGGTTGTGGATCTAGTAGGTGCCCTTAGACACATTACAGGAAGGGCTGTGGATCTACTAGGTGCCCTTACAGACACATTACAGGAAGGGCTGTGGATCTAGTAGGTGTCCTTACAGACACATTACAGGAAGGGCTGTGGATCTAGTAGGAGCCCTTAGACACATTACAGGAAGGGCTGTGGATCTAGTAGGTGCCCTTACAGACACATTACAGGAAGGGCTGTGGATCTAGTAGGTGCCCTTACAGACACATTACAGGAAGGGCTGTGGATCTAGTAGGTGCCCTTACAGACACATTACAGGAAGGTCTGTGGATCTAGTAGGTGCCCTTACAGACACATTACAGGAAGGGCTGTGGATCTAGTAGGTGCCCTTACAGACACATTACAGGAAGGGCTGTGGATCTAGTAGGTGCCCTTACAGACACATTACAGGAAGGGCTGTGGATCTAGTAGGTGCCCTTACAGACACATTACAGGAAGGGCTGTGGATCTAGTAGGTGCCCTTACAGACACATTACAGGAAGGGCTGTGGATCTAGTAGGTGCCCTTACAGACACATTACAGGAAGGGCTGTGGATCTAGTAGGTGCCCTTACAGACACATTACAGGAAGGGCTGGGGATCTAGTAGGTGCCCTTACAGACACATTACAGGAAGGGCTGTGGATCTAGTAGGTGCCCTTACAGACACATTACAGGAAGGGCTGTGGATCTAGTAGGTGCCCTTACAGACACATTACAGGAAGGGCTGTGGATCTAGTAGGTGTCCTTACAGACACATTACAGGAAGGGCTGTGGATCTAGTAGGTGCCCTTACAGACACATTACAGGAAGGGCTGTGGATCTAGTAGGTGTCCTTAGACACATTACAGGAAGGGCTGTGGATCTAGTAGGTGCCCTTACAGACACATTACAGGAAGGGCTGTGGATCTAGTAGGTGCCCTTACAGACACATTACAGGAAGGGCTGTGGATCTAGTAGGTGCCCTTACAGACACATTACAGGAAGGGCTGTGGATCTAGTAGGTGCCCTTACAGACACATTACAGGAAGGGCTGTGGATCTAGTAGGTGCCCTTAGACACATGACAGGAAGGGCTGTGGATCTAGTAGGAGCCCTTACAGACACATTACAGGAAGGGCTGTGGATCTAGTAGGTGCCCTTAGACACATTACAGGAAGGGCTGTGGATCTAGTAGGTGCCCTTACAGACACATTACAGGAAGGGCTGTGGATCTAGTAGGTGCCCTTACAGACACATTACAGGAAGGTCTGTGGATCTAGTAGGTGCCCTTACAGACACATTACAGGAAGGGCGGTGGATCTAGTAGGTGTCCTTACAGACACATTACAGGAAGGGCTGGGGATATAGTAGGTGCCCTTACAGACACATTACAGGAAGGGCTGTGGATCTAGTAGGTGCCCTTAGACACATTACAGGAAGGGCTGTGGATCTAGTAGGTGTCCTTACAGACACATTACAGGAAGGGCTGTGGATCTAGTAGGTGCCCTTACAGACACATTACAGGAAGGGCTGTGGATCTAGTAGGTGCCCTTACAGACACATTACAGGAAGGGTTGTGGATCTAGTAGGTGCCCTTAGACACATTACAGGAAGGGCTGTGGATCTACTAGGTGCCCTTACAGACACATTACAGGAAGGGCTGTGGATCTAGTAGGTGCCCTTACAGACACATTACAGGAAGGGCTGTGGATCTAGTAGGTGCCCTTAGACACATTACAGGAAGGGCTGTGGATCTAGTAGGTGCCCTTACAGACACATTACAGGAAGGGCTGTGGATCTAGTAGGTGCCCTTACAGACACATTACAGGAAGGGCTGTGGATCTAGTAGGTGCCCTTACAGACACATTACAGGAAGGGCTGTGGATCTAGTAGGTGCCCTTACAGACACATTACAGGAAGGGCTGTGGATCTAGTAGGTGCCCTTACAGACACATTACAGGAAGGGCTGTGGATCTAGTAGGTGCACTTACAGACACATTACAGGAAGGGCTGTGGATCTAGTAGGTGCCCTTACAGACACATTACAGGAAGGGCTGTGGATCTAGTAGGTGCCCTTAGACACATTACAGGAAGGGCTGTGGATCTAGTAGGTGCCCTTACAGACACATTACAGGAAGGGCTGTGGATCTAGTAGGTGCCCTTACAGACACATTACAGGAAGGGCTGTGGATCTAGTAGGTGCCCTTACAGACACATTACAGGAAGGGCTGTGGATCTAGTAGGTGCCCTTACAGACACATTACAGGAAGGGCTGGGGATCTAGTAGGTGCCCTTACAGACACATTACAGGAAGGGCTGTGGATCTAGTAGGTGCCCTTACAGACACATTACAGGAAGGGCTGTGGATCTAGTAGGTGCCCTTACAGACACATTACAGGAAGGGCTGTGGATCTAGTAGGTGCCCTTAGACACATTACAGGAAGGGCTGTGGATCTAGTAGGTGACCTTACAGACACATTACAGGAAGGGCTGTGGATCTAGTAGGTGCCCTTACAGACACATTACAGGAAGGGCTGTGGATCTAGTAGGTGCCCTTAGACACATTACAGGAAGGGCTGTGGATCTAGTAGGTGCCCTTAGACACATTACAGGAAGGGCTGTGGATCTAGTAGGTGCCCTTAGACACATGACAGGAAGGGCTGTGGATCTAGTAGGAGCCCTTACAGACACATTACAGGAAGGGCTGTGGATCTAGTAGGTGCCCTTAGACACATTACAGGAAGGGCTGTGGATCTAGTAGGTGCCCTTACAGACACATTACAGGAAGGGCTGTGGATCTAGTAGGTGCCCTTACAGACACATTACAGGAAGGTCTGTGGATCTAGTAGGTGCCCTTACAGACACATTACAGGAAGGGCTGTGGATCTAGTAGGTGTCCTTACAGACACATTACAGGAAGGGCTGTGGATCTAGTAGGTGCCCTTACAGACACATTACAGGAAGGGCTGTGGATCTAGTAGGTGCCCTTACAGACACATTACAGGAAGGGCGGTGGATCTAGTAGGTGCCCTTACAGACACATTACAGGAAGGGCTGTGGATCTAGTAGGTGCCCTTACAGACACATTACAGGAAGGGCTGTGGATCTAGTAGGTGCCCTTACAGACACATTACAGGAAGGGCTGTGGATCTAGTAGGTGCCCTTACAGACACATTACAGGAAGGGCTGTGGATCTAGTAGGTGCCCTACAGACACATTACAGGAAGGGCTGTGGATCTAGTAGGTGCCCTTACAGACACATTACAGGAAGGGCTGTGGATCTAGTAGGTGCCCTTAGACACATTACAGGAAGGGCTGTGGATCTAGTAGGTGCCCTTAGACACATTACAGGAAGGGCTGTGGATCTAGTAGGTGTCCTTACAGACACATTACAGGAAGGGCTGTGGATCTAGTAGGTGCCCTTAGACACATTACAGGAAGGGCTGTGGATCTAGTAGGTGCCCTTAGACACATTACAGGAAGGACTGTGGATCTAGTAGGTGCCCTTACAGACACATTACAGGAAGGGCTGTGGATCTAGTAGGTGCCCTTACAGACACATTACAGGAAGGGCTGTGGATCTAGTAGGTGTCCTTAGACATATTACAGGAAGGACTGTGGATCTAGTAGGTGCCCTTACAGACACATTACAGGAAGGGCTGTGGATCTAGTAGGTGCCCTTACAGACACATTACAGGAAGGGCTGTGGATCTAGTAGGTGCCCTTACAGACACATTACAGGAAGGGCTGTGGATCTAGTAGGTGCCCTTACAGACACATTACAGGAAGGGTTGTGGATCTAGTAGGTGCCCTTACAGACACATTACAGGAAGGGCTGTGGATCTACTAGGTGCCCTTACAGACACATTACAGGAAGGGCTGTGGATCTAGTAGGTGCCCTTACAGACACATTACAGGAAGGGCTGTGGATCTAGTAGGTGCCTTACAGACACATTACAGGAAGGGCTGTGGATCTAGTAGGTGTCCTTACAGACACATTACAGGAAGGGATGTGGATCTAGTAGGTGCCCTTACAGACATATTACAGGAAGGGCTGTGGATCTAGTAGGTGCCCTTAGACACATTACAGGAAGGACTGTGGATCTAGTAGGTACCCTTACAGACACATTACAGGAAGGGCTGTGGATCTAGTAGGTGCCCTTACAGACACATTACAGGAAGGGCTGTGGATCTAGTAGGTGTCCTTAGACTCATTACAGGAAGGGCTGTGGATCTAGTAGGTGCCCTTACAGACACATTACAGGAAGGGCTGTGGATCTAGTAGGTGCCCTTACAGACACATTACAGGAAGGGCTGTGGATCTAGTAGGTGCCCTTACAGACACATTACAGGAAGGACTGTGGATCTAGTAGGTGCCCTTACAGACACATTACAGGAAGGGCTGTGGATCTAGTAGGTGCCCTTACAGACACATTACAGGAAGGGCTGGGGATCTAGTAGGTGTCCTTACAGACACATTACAGGAAGGGCTGTGGATCTAGTAGGTGCCCTTACAGACACATTACAGGAAGGGCTGTGGATCTAGTAGGTGCCCTTACAGACACATTACAGGAAGGGCTGTGGATCTAGTAGGTGTCCTTAGACACATTACAGGAAGGGCTGTGGATCTAGTAGGTGTCCTTACAGACACATTACAGGAAGGGCTGTGGATCTAGTAGGTGCCCTTACAGACACATTACAGGAAGGGCTGTGGATCTAGTAGGTGCCCTTACAGACACATTACAGGAAGGGCAGTGGATCTAGTAGGTGTCCTTAGACACATTACAGGAAGTGCTGTGGATCTAGTAGGTGCCCTTACAGACACATTACAGGAAGGAGCTGTGGATCTAGTAGGTGCCCTTACAGACACATTACAGGAAGGGCTGTGGATCTAGTAGGTGCCCTTACAGACACATTACAGGAAGGGCTGTGGATCTAGTAGGTGCCCTTACAGACACATTACAGGAAGGGCTGTGGATCTAGTAGGTGCCCTTACAGACACATTACAGGAAGGGCTGTGGATCTAGTAGGTGCCCTTAGACACATTACAGGAAGGGCTGTCGATCTAGTAGGTGCCCTTACAGACACATTACAGGAAGGGCTGTGGATCTAGTAGGTGTCCTTACAGACACATTACAGGAAGGACTGTGGATCTAGTAGGTGCCCTTAGACACATTACAGGAAGGGCTGTGGATATAGTAGGTGCCCTTACAGACACATTACAGGAAGGGCTGTGGATATAGTAGGTGTCCTTACAGACACATTACAGGAAGGGCTGTGGATCTAGTAGGTGCCCTTAGACACATTACAGGAAGGGCTGTGGATATAGTAGGTGCCCTTAGACACATTACAGGAAGTGCTGTGGATCTAGTAGGTGCCCTTAGACACATTACAGGAAGGGCTGTGGATCTAGTAGGTGCCCTTAGACACATTACAGGAAGGGCTGTGGATCTAGTAGGTGCCCTTACAGACACATTACAGGAAGGGCTGTGGATCTAGTAGGTGTCCTTACAGACACATTACAGGAAGGACTGTGGATCTAGTAGGTGCCCTTAGACACATTACAGGAAGGGCTGTGGATATAGTAGGTGCCCTTACAGACACATTACAGGAAGGGCTGTGGATATAGTAGGTGTCCTTACAGACACATTACAGGAAGGGCTGTGGATCTAGTAGGTGCCCTTAGACACATTACAGGAAGGGCTGTGGATATAGTAGGTGCCCTTACAGACACATTACAGGAAGGGCTGTGGATCTAGTAGGTGCCCTTACAGACACATTACAGGAAGGGCTGTGGATCTAGTAGGTGCCCTTACAGACACATTACAGGAAGGGCTGTGGATCTAGTAGGTGCCCTTACAGACACATTACAGGAAGGGCTGTGGATCTAGTAGGTGTCCTTACAGACACATTACAGGAAGGACTGTGGATCTAGTAGGTGCCCTTACAGACACATTACAGGAAGGACTGTGGATCTAGTAGGTGCCCTTACAGACACATTACAGGAAGGACTGTGGATCTAGTAGGTGCCCTTACAGACACATTACAGGAAGGGCTGTGGATCTAGTAGGTGCCCTTACAGACACATTACAGGAAGGGCTGTGGATCTAGTAGGTGCCCTTACAGACACATTACAGGAAGGGCTGTGGATCTAGTAGGTGCCCTTACAGACACATTACAGGAAGGGCTGTGGATCTAGTAGGTGCCCTTAGACACATTACAGGAAGGGCTGTGGATCTAGTAGGTGCCCTTAGACACATTACAGGAAGGGCTGTGGATCTAGTAGGTGCCCTTACAGACACATTACAGGAAGGGCTGTGGATCTAGTAGGTGCCCTTAGACACATTACAGGAAGTGCTGTGGATCTAGTAGGTGCCCTTAGACACATTACAGGAAGGGCTGTGGATCTAGTAGGTGCCCTTACAGACACATTACAGGAAGGGCTGTGGATCTAGTAGGTGCCCTTACAGACACATTACAGGAAGGGCTGTGGATCTAGTAGGTGCCCTTAGACACATTACAGGAAGTGCTGTGGATCTAGTAGGTGCCCTTACAGACACATTACAGGAAGTGCTGTGGATCTAGTAGGTGCCCTTACAGACACATTACAGGAAGGGCTGTGGATCTAGTAGGTGCCCTTACAGACACATTACAGGAAGGGCTGTGGATCTAGTAGGTGCCCTTACAGACACATTACAGGAAGTGCTGTGGATCTAGTAGGTGCCCTTACAGACACATTACAGGAAGGGCTGTGGATCTAGTAGGTGCCCTTACAGACACATTACAGGAAGGGCTGTGGATCTAGTAGGTGCCCTTACAGACACATTACAGGAAGGGCTGTGGATCTAGTAGGTGCCCTTAGACACATTACAGGAAGGGCTGTGGATCTAGTAGGTGCCCTTACAGACACATTACAGGAAGGGCTGTGGATCTAGTAGGTGCCCTTACAGACACATTACAGGAAGGGCTGTGGATCTAGTAGGTGCCCTTACAGACACATTACAGGAAGGGCTGTGGATCTAGTAGGTGCCCTTACAGACACATTACAGGAAGGGCTGTGGATCTAGTAGGTGTCCTTACAGACACATTACAGGAAGGACTGTGGATCTAGTAGGTGCCCTTACAGACACATTACAGGAAGGGCTGTGGATCTAGTAGGTGCCCTTACAGACACATTACAGGAAGGACTGTGGATCTAGTAGGTGTCCTTACAGACACATTACAGGAAGGGCTGTGGATCTAGTAGGTGCCCTTAGACACATTACAGGAAGTGCTGTGGATCTAGTAGGTGCCCTTACAGACACATTACAGGAAGGGCTGTGGATCTAGTAGGTGCCCTTACAGACACATTACAGGAAGGGCTGTGGATCTAGTAGGTGCCCTTAGACACATTACAGGAAGGGCTGTGGATCTAGTAGGTGCCCTTAGACACATTACAGGAAGGGCTGTGGATCTAGTAGGTGCCCTTACAGACATATTACAGGAAGGGCTGTGGATCTAGTAGGTGTCCTGAGACACATTACAGGAAGTGCTGTGGATCTAGTAGGTGCCCTTAGACACATTACAGGAAGGGCTGTGGATCTAGTAGGTGCCCTACAGACACATTACAGGAAGGGATGTGGATCTAGTAGGTGCCCTTACAGACACATTACAGGAAGGGCTGTGGATCTAGTAGGTGCCCTTAGACACATTACAGGAAGGGCTGTGGATCTAGTAGGTGCCCTTACAGACACATTACAGGAAGGGCTGTGGATCTAGTAGGTGCCCTTACAGACACATTACAGGAAGGGCTGTGGATCTAGTAGGTGCCCTTACAGACACATTACAGGAAGGGCTGTGGATCTAGTAGGTGCCCTTAGACACATTACAGGAAGGTGCTGTGGATCTAGTAGGTGCCCTTACAGACACATTACAGGAAGGGCTGTGGATCTAGTAGGTGCCCTTACAGACACATTACAGGAAGGGCTGTGGATCTAGTAGGTGCCCTTACAGACACATTACAGGAAGGGCTGTGGATCTAGTAGGTGCCCTTACAGACACATTACAGGAAGGCTGTGGATCTAGTAGGTGCCCTTAGACACATTACAGGAAGGGCTGTGGATCTAGTAGGTGCCCTTAGACACATTACAGGAAGGGCTGTGGATCTAGTAGGTGCCCTTACAGACACATTACAGGAAGGGCTGTGGATCTAGTAGGTGCCCTTAGACACATTACAGGAAGGGCTGTGGATATAGTAGGTGCCCTTACAGACACATTACAGGAAGGGCTGTGGATCTAGTAGGTGCCCTTACAGACACATTACAGGAAGGGCTGTGGATCTAGTAGGTGCCCTTACAGACACATTACAGGAAGGACTGTGGATCTAGTAGGTGCCCTTACAGACACATTACAGGAAGGGCTGTGGATCTAGTAGGTGTCCTTACAGACACATTACAGGAAGGACTGTGGATCTAGTAGGTGCCCTTACAGACACATTACAGGAAGGACTGTGGATCTAGTAGGTGCCCTTACAGACACATTACAGGAAGGACTGTGGATCTAGTAGGTGTCCTTACAGACACATTACAGGAAGGGCTGTGGATCTAGTAGGTGCCCTTAGACACATTACAGGAAGTGCTGTGGATCTAGTAGGTGCCCTTACAGACACATTACAGGAAGGGCTGTGGATCTAGTAGGTGCCCTTACAGACACATTACAGGAAGGGCTGTGGATCTAGTAGGTGCCCTTAGACACATTACAGGAAGGGCTGTGGATCTAGTAGGTGCCCTTAGACACATTACAGGAAGGGCTGTGGATCTAGTAGGTGCCCTTACAGACATATTACAGGAAGGGCTGTGGATCTAGTAGGTGTCCTGAGACACATTACAGGAAGTGCTGTGGATCTAGTAGGTGCCCTTAGACACATTACAGGAAGGGCTGTGGATCTAGTAGGTGCCCTTAGACACATTACAGGAAGGGCTGTGGATCTAGTAGGTGCCCTTAGACACATTACAGGAAGGGCTGTGGATCTAGTAGGTGCCCTTACAGACACATTACAGGAAGGGCTGTGGATCTAGTAGGTGCCCTTACAGACACATTACAGGAAGGGCTGTGGATCTAGTAGGTGCCCTTACAGACACATTACAGGAAGGGCTGTGGATCTAGTAGGTGTCCTTAGACACATTACAGGAAGGGCTGTGGATCTAGTAGGTGCCCTTACAGACACATTACAGGAAGGGCTGTGGATCTAGTAGGTGCCCTTAGACACATTACAGGAAGTGCTGTGGATCTAGTAGGTGCCCTTACAGACACATTACAGGAAGTGCTGTGGATCTAGTAGGTGCCCTTACAGACACATTACAGGAAGGGCTGTGGATCTAGTAGGTGCCCTTACAGACACATTACAGGAAGGACTGTGGATCTAGTAGGTGCCCTTACAGACACATTACAGGAAGGGCTGTGGATCTAGTAGGTGCCCTTACAGACACATTACAGGAAGGGCTGTGGATCTAGTAGGTGCCCTTACAGACACATTACAGGAAGGGCTGTGGATCTAGTAGGTGCCCTTACAGACACATTACAGGAAGGACTGTGGATCTAGTAGGTGCCCTTACAGACACATTACAGGAAGGGCTGTGGATCTAGTAGGTGCCCTTACAGACACATTACAGGAAGGGCTGTGGATCTAGTAGGTGCCCTTACAGACACATTACAGGAAGGGCTGTGGATCTAGTAGGTGCCCTTGAGACACATTACAGGAAGGGCTGTGGATCTAGTAGGTGCCCTTAGACACATTACAGGAAGGGCTGTGGATCTAGTAGGTGCCCTTAGACACATTACAGGAAGGGCTGTGGATCTAGTAGGTGCCCTTAGACACATTACAGGAAGGGCTGTGGATCTAGTAGGTGCCCTTAGACACATTACAGGAAGGGCTGTGGATCTAGTAGGTGCCCTTACAGACACATTACAGGAAGGGCTGTGGATCTAGTAGGTGCCCTTACAGACACATTACAGGAAGGGCTGTGGATCTAGTAGGTGCCCTTAGACACATTACAGGAAGGGCTGTGGATCTAGTAGGTGCCCTTACAGACACATTACAGGAAGGGCTGTGGATCTAGTAGGTGTCCTTACAGACACATTACAGGAAGGACTGTGGATCTAGTAGGTGCCCTTAGACACATTACAGGAAGGGCTGTGGATCTAGTAGGTGCCCTTAGACACATTACAGGAAGGGCTGTGGATCTAGTAGGTGCCCTTACAGACACATTACAGGAAGGGCTGTGGATCTAGTAGGTGCCCTACAGACACATTACAGGAAGGGCTGTGGATCTAGTAGGTGCCCTTACAGACACATTACAGGAAGGGCTGTGGATCTAGTAGGTGCCCTTAGACACATTACAGGAAGGGCTGTGGATCTAGTAGGTGCCCTTAGACACATTACAGGAAGGGCTGTGGATCTAGTAGGTGCCCTTACAGACACATTACAGGAAGGGCTGTGGATCTAGTAGGTGCCCTTAGACACATTACAGGAAGGGCTGTGGATCTAGTAGGTGCCCTTACAGACACATTACAGGAAGGGCTGTGGATCTAGTAGGTGTCCTTAGACACATTACAGGAAGGCTGTGGATCTAGTAGGTGCCCTTACAGACACATTACAGGAAGGGCTGTGGATCTAGTAGGTGCCCTTACAGACACATTACAGGAGGGCTGTGGATCTAGTAGGTGCCCTTACAGACACATTACAGGAAGGACTGTGGATCTAGTAGGTGCCCTTACAGACACATTACAGGAAGGGCTGTGGATCTAGTAGGTGCCCTTACAGACACATTACAGGAAGGGCTGTGGATCTAGTAGGTGCCCTTACAGACACATTACAGGAAGGGCTGTGGATCTAGTAGGTGCCCTTACAGACACATTACAGGAAGGGCTGTGGATCTAGTAGGTGCCCTTACAGACACATTACAGGAAGGGCTGTGGATCTAGTAGGTGCCCTTAGACACATTACAGGAAGGGCTGTGGATCTAGTAGGTGCCCTTACAGACACATTACAGGAAGGGCTGTGGATCTAGTAGGTGCCCTTAGACACATTACAGGAAGTGCTGTGGATCTAGTAGGTGCCCTTAGACACATTACAGGAAGTGCTGTGGATCTAGTAGGTGCCCTTAGACACATTACAGGAAGGGCTGTGGATCTAGTAGGTGCCCTTAGACACATTACAGGAAGGGCTGTGGATCTAGTAGGTGCCCTTACAGACACATTACAGGAAGGGCTGTGGATCTAGTAGGTGCCCTTAGACACATTACAGGAAGGGCTGTGGATCTAGTAGGTGCCCTTACAGACACATTACAGGAAGGGCTGTGGATCTAGTAGGTGCCCTTACAGACACATTACAGGAAGGGCTGTGGATCTAGTAGGTGCCCTTACAGACACATTACAGGAAGGGCTGTGGATCTAGTAGGTGTCCTTAGACACATTACAGGAGGGGCTGTGGATCTAGTAGGTGCCCTTACAGACACATTACAGGAAGTGCTGTGGATCTAGTAGGTGCCCTTAGACACATTACAGGAGGGGCTGTGGATCTAGTAGGTGCCCTTACATACACATTACAGGAAGGGATGTGGATCTAGTAGGTGCCCTTACAGACACATTACAGGAAGGGCTGTGGATCTAGTAGGTGCCCTTACATACACATTACAGGAAGGGATGTGGATCTAGTAGGTGCCCTTACAGACACATTACAGGAGGGGCTGTGGATCTAGTAGGTGCCCTTACAGACACATTACAGGAAGGGACTGTGGATCTAGTAGGTGCCCTTACAGACACATTACAGGAAGGGCTGTGGATCTAGTAGGTGCCCTTAGACACATTACAGGAAGGGCTGTGGATCTAGTAGGTGCCCTTACAGACATATTACAGGAAGGGCTGTGGATCTAGTAGGTGTCCTGAGACACATTACAGGAAGGACTGTGGATCTAGTAGGTGCCCTTACAGACACATTACAGGAAGGGCTGTGGATCTAGTAGGTGTGCCCTCTAGACACATTACAGGAAGGCTGTGGATCTAGTAGGTGCCCTTAGACACATTACAGGAAGTGCTGTGGATCTAGTAGGTGCCCTTAGACACATTACAGGAAGGGCTGTGGATCTAGTAGGTGCCCTTAGACACATTACAGGAAGGGCTGTGGATCTAGTAGGTGCCCTTACAGACACATTACAGGAAGGGCTGTGGATCTAGTAGGTGTCCTTAGACACATTACAGGAAGGCTGTGGATCTAGTAGGTGCCCTTACAGACACATTACAGGAAGGGCTGTGGATCTAGTAACCCTTACAGACACATTACAGGAGGGCTGTGGATCTAGTAGGTGCCCTTACAGACACATTACAGGAAGTGCTGTGGATCTAGTAGGTGCCCTTACAGACACATTACTGGAAGTGCTGTGGATCTAGTAGGTGCCCTTAGACACATTACAGGAGGGGCTGTGGATCTAGTAGGTGCCCTTACAGACACATTACAGGAAGGGATGTGGATCTAGTAGGTGCCCTTACAGACACATTACAGGAAGGGCTGTGGATCTAGTAGGTGCCCTTACATACACATTACAGGAAGGACTGTGGATCTAGTAGGTGCCCTTAGACACATTACAGGACTACAGAAGGTAGGGTTACTATGGAGAACTATGGAAAGAGGTTGAAGAGATTGCAGAGCTCTGTGAAATAAGTGTACAAACAGTATGTTAAAGACAGTCTAAAACAAGCTTGTGATTCCACAAATCATTGATGATGAGCACTGTAGGACAGAAACATAGTGACCAATGTGATGGTGAGAGCATCCAAAGAGCTGTCTTTTACCAGCTGCTCGACAGTCTCACAGCTGAGCTGCAGCAGCGTTTTTCAAAGAAGGATTGTGAGATAATGCAAAGGGGTCCAGTCTCTCAACCCAAAGAGGACAACAGTCTTCAATGAGGAGCCTCTGTTTGCCTTCGCTCAGACCTTTGAGTCAGATTTAGAGGACCTCATCAAGGTTCATCAAACCAAGCGGCTTCTTGATAGGAGAGAGCAAAGTGGAAGGGACTACTCTCCTTGACTTGGTTGTGTTTCTAGAGCCTTATAAAGAGGTCTTCCATGAGCTATTTTAGACTCAGCTTTAAAACGGATTAAAACCCACCTTAGGAGAACCTTGGTTCATGACAGGTTAAGTCAGCTCAGAATTGTCAGTGTTGAGTCAAGGAGGGCACGCTCCCTCAACATGGACAACAACACTTTGCCAGTTCTCACCAGAACTGCAGAATTATGCTGTTTTAAATCTACCAGGGATAATTTGGCCCTTAGGTGGTCCCTCTGGTCGTGATTAAAACCTGCACTATGTACTAGCTAGTACACTGACATTATACAATTATCCATCCAAAGGGTATCATGAACACATTTAATTTGGTCTTGATTAGGACAATTCCAAAACTTTTCTTTATTAGTTAACATCATTTATATGAGCATAAATTATGATACAGTAAGTTTGTAATAATGACCCAAATTAAGTCCATTTCTGCTTGATAACTGGTATGTCAAATTGCAAATATTTGTTGTTGTTATAAATGTACTTTTTTGTAAATAAACTGTGTGATTTATGTAACACTGTCACACCCTGACCTTTTCTTTATTATTTTGGCTAGGTCAGGGTGTGACATGGGGGATTTATGTGTTTTTTTACTGTTTAGGGGTTTTGTAGGTTTATGGGGTTGTTTACCATCTAGGTGTTTATGTAAGTCTATGGTTGCCTAGATTGGGTCTCAATTAGAGGCAGCTGTTTATCGTTGTCTCTGATTGGGAACCATATTTAGGCAGCCATCTTCTTTGGGTATTTCGTGGGTTATTGTCTATGTGTTAATCGCCTGTGTCAGCACTATATTTAGCTTCACGTTTGTTTAGTGGTCTTCATTAAAGTAACATGTATTCACATCACGCTGCGCCTTGGTCTCCTCCATTCAACAAACGTGACAAACACACAAATCTTATCTTATCTCCTTGGTGCTTGAACTTAATTTTCTTATAGACCCAGATGATATATTCATGAAAACAGAGTGACCCAAGTCTCTCCAGTATGTGAGTACAGTGTGTGTGAGAGAGAGAGAGAGAAATTGAGCTGCAGTTCTGAGGTAGAGACACTGACTATTCATAGTATGTTATAGAATTCTAGTGAAGTAACCCTTATGGACCCTACTATCTGCCACATTGAATTCTAGTGAAGTAACCCTTATGGACCTCACTATCTGCCTCATTGAATTCTAGTGTAGTAACCCTTATGGACCTCACTATCTGCCACATTGAATTCTAGTGAAGTAACCCTTATGGACCTCACTATCTGCCTCATTGAATTCTAGTGTAGTAACCCTTATGGACCTCACTATCTGCCTCATTGAATTCTAGTGTAGTAACCCTTATGGACCTCACTATCTGCCTCATTGAATTCTAGTGAAGTAACCCTTATGGACCCTACTATCTGCCACATTGAATTCTAGTGAAGTAACCCTTATGGACCTCACTATCTGCCTCATTGAATTCTAGTGTAGTAACCCTTATGGACCTCACTATCTGCCTCATTGAATTCTAGTGAAGTAACCCTTATGGACCCTACTATCTGCCACATTGAATTCTAGTGAAGTAACCCTTATGGACCTCACTATCTGCCTCATTGAATTCTAGTGAAGTAACCCTTATGGACCTCACTATCTGCCTCATTGAATTCTAGTGAAGTAACCCTTATGGACCTCACTATCTGCCACATTGAATTCTAGTGAAGTAACCCTTATGGACCTCACTATCTGCCTCATTGAATTCTAGTGAAGTAACCCTTATGGACCTCACTATCTGCCACTATCTATCTGCCATTGAATTCTAGTGAAGTAACCCTTATGGACCCTACTATCTGCCACATTGAATTCTAGTGTAGTAACCCTTATGGACCCTAAATCTGCCACATTGAATTCTAGTGAAGTAACCCTTATGGACCTCACTATCTGCCTCATTGAATTCTAGTGAAGTAACCCTTATGGACCTTACTATCTGCCTCATTGAATTCTAGTGAAGTAACCCTTATGGACCTCACTATCTGCCACATTGAATTCTAGTGTAGTAACCCTTATGGACCCTACTATCTGCCACATTGAATTCTAGTGAAGTAACCCTTATGGACCCTACTATCTGCCACATTGAATTCTAGTGAAGTAACCCTTATGGACCCTACTATCTGCCACATTGAATTCTAGTGTAGTAACCCTTATGGACCCTAAATCTGCCACATTGAATTCTAGTGAAGTAACCCTTATGGACCTCACTATCTGCCTCATTGAATTCTAGTGAAGTAACCCTTATGGACCTCACTATCTGCCACATTGAATTCTAGTGTAGTAACCCTTATGGACCCTACATCTGCCACATTGAATTCTAGTGTAGTAACCCTTATGGACCTCACATTGAATTCTATTGTAGTAACCCTTATGGACCTCACATTGAATTCTAGTGTAGTAACCCTTATGGACCCTACTATCTGTCACATTGAATTATAGTGCAGTAACCCTTATGGACCCTACTATCTGTCACATTGAATTCTAGTGTAGTAACCCTTATGGACCTCACATTGAATTCTAGTGTAGTAACCCTTATGGACCCTACTATCTGCCACATTGAATTCTAGTGAAGTAACCCTTATGGACCCTACTATCTGCCACATTGAATTCTAGTGAAGTAACCCTTATGGACCCTACTATCTGCCACATTGAATTCTATTGTAGTAACCCTTATGGACCCTACTATCTGCCACATTGAATTCTATTGTAGTAACCCTTATGGACCCTACTATCTGCCACATTGAATTCTCGTGAAGTAACCCTTATGGACCCTACTATCTGCCACATTGAATTCTAGTGAAGTAACCCTTATGGACCCTACTATCTGCCTCATTGAATTCTAGTGAAGTAACCCTTATGCACCTCACTATCTGCCTCATTGAATTCTTGTGAAGTAACCCTTATGGACCTCACTATCTGCCACATTGAATTCTAGTGAAGTAACCCTTATGGACCTCACTATCTGCCTCATTGAATTCTAGTGAAGTAACCCTTATGGACCTCACTATCTGCCACATTGAAGAACTCCGGGTTCAGTGAATTATCACTTCTACCTCTAATCAGCAATCATAGGATTCATTCATGCTCCTTAGATGCCAGGTTAGGGTTAAACACTAATTTACTGTTATGTTCTATGGACCCCCTGAAGTAGCCTTGGCCATCCCCTGGCCACCCCATATATCAAACTCTAGTTCTGCCACTGAGGCAGAGGGTACGTCTAGCCCACACGGGCGGTTGAGCAGACAGGCAGAAGGCACGACATCTAGTCCTCAGAAGAACTGGAGTGAGTATGATAAGCACCTCGATCCAATGACAAAGGAGATACTAGGCAACGTTTGACTCACCTTTGACTCTCTGTCTTCCTGTTCTTTGCCCCAAAGGAAGGGGACCTATTCCCGGGCAGCAAGTTGAGAGCAAGGGGTGAATCTGCAGACTCATCGCTCTCTCTCTCTCTCTATTTTGTTTTGTTCATTAACACAGGCTGTCGGAGGAGCCACCACGCCGGACACAGAGTGACCCACCAGTTACCTGAGAGGCCTTTCACTTGAACCTTTTCCCCTAACCTCTTAAATAACTACCTTGTTTTGAGCACCACATATCAGTCTCCTGCTGTCTTCATTTATTGTGAGTTTCACTTCTGACTCCTCTGGGCTGCCAAAACGCACAGACAGACAGACAGACAGACAGACAGACAGACAGACAGACAGACAGACAGGCAGAGCTCCTGCAGGAATGAGGAGAGAGAGAATGATGGATGGTTTCTCCTTCATTCCCCCAGGGTAGTCTGGGTAGTGGAGTCCTTGAGGCAGTAGATCTGTTTTGGCTTGGCTCCTCCCATGGCAGTTTTGGCTCCTCCCATGGCAGTGATCAACCAATCATGAGGCAGCATAGGCAAAGACTGTTGAGTGGTTTCCCACTCCTGAGAGCTGATTGGTCAAGAGAGGAAAGGGGAGGAGTTAGCAGGCTGCTGTAAAGAGTACACCAGAGAGAGAGAGAGAGTAGAGGTAGGTAGGGAGATGCCGGTATTCACTGGGCAGTAATGGGCGTGGCAGTAGAATGGGTTGCCAGGGAAACCATGGAGGAGGAGGAAGTGATGGCTCGTGGGGCCTGACACCTGGAACAGGAAGATATGACATCACACACAGGGACAGAATATGACATCACACAGGGACAGGATATGGCATCACACAGGGACAGGATATGACATATAGCAGAGACGCAGGTGAAGAGGTGAGAATAGAGACAGCCAATAGGAGAACATGCCAGACAGCAAACTGTGTGAGGCATCATAGTATCTGTGATCATTCTGAAGTAGTCAAATGTCTTCTTCATGACTGGTGGATCCCTCCTGATGACCTGGACATGACTCCAACAGGGTCATCAGGAGATATCAGCCAATGATGTCCCACCCAGTTGACTACATTAAAATGGTGGAAGCCCTCAATGACGCTGGCCATGCTAATATTGCCTGTGGCCACTAGAGGCATCTATCATTCTCTATGGTGTGTCTCACCAGGAGCGTGACTTGCGGACGCGTGTGGCTCTCTCCCTGTAGGGGGCGTTGTCTGTGGGAGAGGGGCTACAGTTAGGCCGCACCTCTGAGGCCAGTGGTCCAATGAGACTGTGGTGGGAGGAGTCATGTCCAGCTCCAAGAACAGGATGTTCTCAGCCTACACACATACACATACACAACACACGAGGAAACAGAGCGGTCAGGTCATTTTAGCTGTACAGTAACAGGTTTAGCACGGCTAACAAGGGCCAGGGTCGGTATACCTGCTAATCTCCTTCCCAGACACTTCAGCGCAAATTTTGCTAAGAGCGTGTTGGACCAATACGCTGATCTGGGCCTTCATTAGCCAATGCAGAAGATGAGAAAAAAACTCACATCGGCTTAATCTACCAAGCAATCATCTCCTACAAAAACAGTCGTGCAGTCGTGTGATTCGCCAAAATTAAATGATGACGAACACTTTACTCAGTAGGTCACTTCCATGTATGGTCACGCCCACACTACATCAGATTCAGGACTTTACTTCCACGTCACATTGTGCGATGTTACCAAATTAAAATCTTCATATCAACCTGGCCAGATTGTTTCAAAGGATACATCAGCCGACGTCAAGGCTGCATCAACTACAGCCGTGTTTGGATCTACAACGTGTTTGGATCTACAGCCGTGTTTGGAACTACAGCCGTGTTTGGAACTACAGCCGTGTTTGGAACTACAGCCGTGTTTGGAACTACAGCCGTGTTTGGAACTACAGCCGTGTTTGGAACTACAGCCGTGTTTGGAACTACAGCCGTGTTTGGAACTACAGCCGTGTTTGGATCTACAGCCGTGTTTGGAACTACAGCCGTGTTTGGAACTACAGCCGTGTTTGGAACTACAGCCGTGTTTGGATCTACAGCCGTGTTTGGATCTACAGCCGTGTTTGGAACTACAGCCGTGTTTGGAACTACAGCCGTGTTTGGAACTACAGCCGTGTTTGGATCTACAGCCGTGTTTGGAACTACAGCCGTGTTTGGATCTACAGCCGTGTTTCTATTGGTCAGTCACCTGGATCGGCTCGTAACACAACCACACTACACGATAAAGGCAGATCTGACCGAACTAATAGTTAAATCAGCAGACTCATTGGACCAGGAGCCAAGACATAGTTAAATCAGCAGACTCACTGGACCAGGAGCCAAGACATAGTTAAATCAGCAGACTCATTAGACCAGGAGCCAAGACATAGTTAAATCAGCAGACTCACTGGACCAGGAGCCAAGACATAGTTAAATCAGCAGACTCACTGGACCAGGAGCCAAGACATAGTTAAATCAGCAGACTCACTGGACCAGGAGCCAAGACATAGTTAAATCAGCAGACTCATTGAAGAGGAGCCAAGACATAGTTAAATCAGCAGACTCATTGGACCAGGAGCCAAGACATAGTTAAATCAGCAGACTCATTGGACCAGGAGCCAAGACATAGTTAAATCAGCAGACTCATTGGACCAGGAGCCAAGACATAGTTAAATCAGCAGACTCACTGGACCAGGAGCCAAGACTTAGTTAAATCAGCAGACTCACTGGACGAGGAGCCAAGACATAGTTAAATCAGCAGACTCACTGGACCAGGAGCCAAGACATAGTTAAATCAGCAGACTCACTGGACCAGGAGCCAAGACATAGTTAAATCAGCAGACTCATTGGACCAGGAGCCAAGACATAGTTAAATCAGCAGACTCATTGGACCAGGAGCCAAGACATAGTTAAATCAGCAGACTCACTGGACCAGGAGCCAAGACATAGTTAAATTAGCAGACTCACTGGACCAGGAGCCAAGACATCCCACAATTGTTTACGACCTAAGAATTTGACCTCAACATGTAAATTTGGTTTGGGACAACTTTGAATTGTTGATATCCCAGGTGTATATGTGCTGTGCCTGGGGAAGAAGTTATACACCTACTGACCATTTTCATTCACTCCATCACACACTCTCTCCTACCCCGGTATCTGGAGTGGGCGCCATCGCTAAGGCAACCGTGCGTACTGGCTGATTGGTCGTTTGTATCCGACTGCCGAGGCTAGTCTCTTCTTCATCTGACTTGAACCGACGGAGAGAATTGAACATAGAAAATATAATTGAACATACCACATATTATATTACAGAAGTATTCTAACAATTCAAAGGTCCCAGATGGACACTCACGGATACAGAAAGTACCTTGTTCTCCACACAGATAGACGGATCACCGTACTACCCTGCTTTGTCTTGGTTTTAGACTGCAATCTAAAACAGCCTGTCTACTGTCAGCCTGTCTACAGTGAGCCTGTCTGAAACTATCTGCCGCCATTGTCGCAACCCTATTACCAGCCTGTTCAACCTCTCTTTCATATCGTCTGAGATCCCCAAGGATTGAAAGCTGCCGCAGTCATCCCCTCTTCAAAGGGGGAGACACCCTGACCCAAACTGCTATAGACCTATATCCATCCTGCCCTGCCTATCTAAGGTCTTCGAAAGCCAAGTCAACAAACAGGTCACTGACCATCTCGAATCCCACCGTAACTTCTCCGCTGTGCAATCTGGTTTCGAGCCGGTCACGGGTGCATTCTCAGCCACGCCAAGGTACTAAACGATATCATTACCGCCATCGATAAAAGACAGTACTGTGCAGCCGTCTTCATCGACCTCGCCAAGGCTTTCGACTCTGTCAATCACCATATTCTTATCGGCAGACTCAATAGCCTCGGTTTCTCGGATGACTGCCTTGCCTGGTTCACCAATTACTTTGCAGACAGAGTTCAGTGTGTCAAATCGGAGGGCATGCTGTCCGGTCCTCTGGCAGTCTCTATGGGGTGCCACAGGGTTCAATTCTCGGGCCGACTCTTTTCTCTGTATATATCAATGATGTTGCTCTTGCTGCGGGCGATTCCTGATCCACCTCTACGCAGACTGACACCATTTCTATACTTTCGGCCCGTCATTGGACACTGTGCTATCTAACTCCAAACGAGCTTCAATGCCATACAGCACTCTTCCGGCCTCCAACTGCTCTTAAACGCGAGTAAAACAAATGCATGCTTTTCAACCGATCTACTGCCCGACTAGCATCACCACCCTGGGATGGTTCCGACCTTGAATACGTGACATCTATAAGTACCTAGGTGTCTGGCTAGACTGCAAACTCTCCTTCCAGACTCACATCAAACATCTCCAATCGAAAATCAAATCAAGAGTCGGCTTTCTATTCCGCAACAAAGCCTCCTTCACTCACGCCGCCAAGCTTACCCTAGTAAAACTGACTATCCTACCGATCTCGATTTCGACGATGTCATCTACAAAATGGCTTCCAACACTCTACTCAGCAAACTGGATGCAGTCTATCATAGTGCCATCCGTTTTGTCAAAGCACCTTATACCACCCACCACTGCGACTTGTATCCAGGTCATCTACAAGTCCATGCTAGGTAAAGCTCCGCCTTATCTCAGTTCACTGGTCACGATGGCAACACCCATCCGCAGCACACGCTCCAGCAGGTGTATCTCACTGATCATCCCTAAAGCCAACACCTCATTTGGCCGCCTTCGTTCCAGTACTCTGCTGCCTGTGACTGGAACGAATCAAAATCGCTGAAGTTGGAGACTTTATCTCCCTAACCAACTTCAAACATCAGCTATCCGAGCAGCTAACCGATCGCTGCAGCTGTACATAGTCTATTGCAAATAGCCCACCCATTTTCACCTACTCATTCCCATACTGTTTTTATACTGTTTTTTTATTTATTTATTTACTTTTCTGCTCTTTTACACACCAATATCTCTACCTGTACATGACCATCTGATCATTTATCACCCCAGTGTTAATCTGCAAAATTGTATTATTCGCCTACCTCCTCATGCCTTTTGCACACATTGTATATAGACTGCCCATTTTTTTTTCTACTGTGTTATTGACGTGTTAATTTTATTCCATGTGTAACTCTGTGTTGCGTTCACTTTATATGTTTATCTTGGCCAGGTCGCAGTTGGCAAATGAGAACTTGTTCTCAACTAGCCTACCTGGTTAAATAAAGGTGAAATAAATAAAAAATACTGTCAGCCTGTCTACTGTCAGCCCGTCTACTGTCAGCCTGTCTACTGTCAGCCTGTCTGGATACAACCTGTCTACTGTCAGCGCTGTCTGCAGTCCAACCCTACTGTCAGCCTGTCTGTCAGCCTGTCTACTGTCAACCTGTCTACTGTCAGCCTGTCAGCCTGTTCTCTGTCAGCCTGTCTACAGTCAGCCTGTCAACTCTCAGTTTGTCTGGCCTGTCTACTGTCAGCCTGTATACAGTCAGCCTGTCTACAGTCAACCTGTCTACTGTGAGCCTGTCTACTGTGAGCCTGTCTACTGTGAGCCTGTCTACTGTCAGCCTGTCAGCCTGTCTACTGTCAGCCTCTGCTGTCAGCCTGTCAGCCTGTCAGCCTGTCTACTGTCAGGCAGGCTACAGTCAGCCCTGTCTACTGTCAGCATGTCTACTGTCCAGGGCCTGTCTTCAGCGAGCCTGTCCTCTGTCAACCTGTCTACTGTCAGCCTGTCTACTGTCCAACCTGTCTACTGTCAGCCTGTCTCCAGTCAGCCTGTCTACTGTCAGCCTGTCCTACCGTGAGCCTGTCTACCGTCAACCTGTCTACTGTCAGCCTGTCTACAGTCAGCTATGTCTACTCTCAGCCTGTCTAGTGTCAGCCTGTCTACTGTCAGCCTGTCTACTGTCAGGCGTGTCCAAAGTCAGCCTGTCAGCCTGTCTATTGTCAGCCTGTCTACTGTCAACCTGTCAGCCTGTCTACTGTCAGCCTGTCTACTGTCAGCCTGTCTTGTCAGCCTGTCAGCCTGTCTACTGTCAGCCTGTCTACAGTCAGCCTGTCTACTGTCAGCCTGTCTACTGTCACTGTCAGCCTGTCTACTGTCAGCCTGTCTACAGTCAGCTCTGTACTGTCAGCCTGTCTACTGTCAACCTGTCTACTGTCAGCCTGTCAACATGTCTACTGCTCATGGTCTACTGTCAGCCTGTCTACAGTCAGCCTGTCAGCCTGTCAGCCTGTCAGCCTGTCTACTGTCAGCCTGTCTACTGTCAGCCTGTCTACAGATCAGCCTACTGTCAGCCTGTCTACAGTCAGCCTGTCACTGTCAACCTGTCTACTGTCAGCCTGTCTACTGTCAGCCTGTCTACTGTCAACCTGTCTACTGTCAGCCTGTCTACTGTCAACCTGTCAGCCTGTCAACTGTCAGCCTGTCTACAGTCAGCTGTCTACTCTGTCAGCCTGTCTAGTGCCAGCCTTGTCTACTGTCAGCCTGTCTACTGTCAGCCTGTCTACAGTCAGCCTGTCAGCCTGCTCTACTGTCAGCCTGTCTTACTGTCAACCTGTCAGCCTGTCTACTGTCCAGCCTGTCTACTGTCAGCCTGTCTATTGTCAGCCTGTCAGCCTGTCTACTGTCAGCCTGTCTACTGTCAGCCTGTCTACTGTCAGCCTGTCTACTGTCAGCCTGTCTACCGTCAACCTGTCAGCCTGTTACTGTCAGCCTGTCTACTGTCAGCCTGTCTACTGTGAGCCTGTCTGTCAACCTGTCAGCCTGTCTGTCAACCTGTCAGCCTGTCTACTGTCAGCCTGTCTACTGTCAGCCTGTCAGCCTGTCAACCTGTCTGTCAGCCTGTCTACTGTCAGCCTGTCAACTGTCAGCCTGTCAGCCTGTCTACCGTCAGCTCGTCTACCAACAACCTTCTCCACTGTCAGCCTGTCTACTGGTCAACTCTGCCTCTCGAGCTTGTCTACTGTCAGCCTGTTATACTGTCAACCTGTCTACTGTCAGCCTGTCTACTGTCAACCTGTCTACTGTCAGCCTGTCAACCCGTCAGCCTGTCTACTGTCAGCCTGTCTACCGTCAGCCCATCAGCCTGTCAGCCTGTCTACTGTCAGCCTGTCTACTGGCCATCAGCCTGTCCTTCTGTCTACTGTCAGCCTGTCTACAGTCAAATTATTCATCTGTCACCATCTACTGTGGAGCCTGTCTACTGTCAGCCTGTCTACTGTATGAAACCTATCTTCATGTCAAACTGTCTGTCAGCCTGTCTACAATCAGAGAGATATATAATATACTAATGAAGAGGTACTGTATAATGTACTAATGAAGAGAGATACCGTATAGTGTACTAATGAAGAGAGGTACTGTATAGTGTACTAATGAGAAGGTACTGTATAATATACTAATGAGGAGGTACTGTATAATATACTAATAGAAGAGAGGTACTAACATAATGTACTAATGTAGAAGAGATCTTTGTATAATATATAATGAGAGGCAGTACTGTATGTGTACAATGAAAGAGAGATATATAAGACGTGCTCACGGATAGTAGTAACTTTGATTTACAGTCCGTTATAGCCTGTATAGTCTGTTGCAACCTGTTATAGCCTGTTGCAGCCTGTTACAGCCTGTT